>NC_135960.1:34346956-34463448 GCF_053455715.1 Rhinoraja longicauda
AGGACCTGAGTGACTCTTGACCTCAATCCCTCACATCCTTAATCCCTGTGACAAGCCTGGCCATTTCAGAGGCTTTTCGATTTCTTCCACCTTCCCTCATAAAACCAGGGGTATTTTCTTTTGTGTGACAATCCAGGAGTTCCTTGTTAGCAATACCGTTAGTGGTTCCAACTAATTTTAAAAGAGTTTTAACTTTTGCAGCTCCTGCTGTGGGATTCAAACCCATCGCCTCCCCTCGGCCTGGTAACCAAATGCAAACACAAGCCTGCGGTAAATAAGCCAGTATGTCGGATCAGTAGGTGGAATATGTTACTCATGCTGTCACCAGCAACCATGCACTTTCTTCAGCTCCAGGGAGTAAATTTCTAAAATTCACAGCTTGTGATTTTGGGAATAATTTCTTTATTGAAGGCTAGAGAAAATGTTCACTTCTCCTTCGTAATGGCTGTTGAGGCTACGAGTCCAACTGAAAATCTTAAATAAAACTGTGACTGAAATATTTTGCTGGGAAAATATGATGGGAATGTGGAGAGAATGAATAGGAAGATTAGTGCAGGATTGGCGAAGGCTCGATGGGCCGAAGGGTCTATTCGTCCCTCCCCCACCCTAGTCATTGTACTAGTTTCACTGATGTCCTGGTGAGTACATACCTGAAACAAAAAAGGAAGGTCTCAATAGAACTGTTGATTCCAATGTTTTGACCCACTCTCCTTTTCAGTGTCCTGTGCCCGGGCGTGCAGTGAATCTTGCAGCCAGCACAAACAAAATCCTCCCCTGCTCACAAGGGTTTGTGCAGTTACTCTGGGCAGAGTGCTTCGATTAGAAGTGAAGGAGTGAACCATGTTCTTTATTTAAATCAAAGGCAGGCTGAAGGAAACCATGCGGCCTGAGCCTGTTTTTGTAATGGGCACACGGATTTTATTTTGGAACAAGGTTAACGAGTAGGAGTTGGTGGATTAAGGGCAGCGACCTGCTGAGGTCTTGAGGTTTCTCTGTGGGCGTTTGGGAGCTATGACATCACTGCTCAGGATACACACTGCTTTCCAAACCAACGCCTCCTGACATATTTATGCCACAGAAACGTGTTGTAAACAAGAGCCTAATAGGCATTGAGCAGTACACTCGTGAACATTTGCCATTGCCAATAATCACTTGTCTCCTGTCTCTCCCAATACTGCCCTCTCCTGTAGATCCCAGGTGGAATGTAATTCCAGGCAGCCAGGATTGGCAAATATCTCTTAAGTCACAACTACACAAGATAACAAGAGCAGGAGTTGACCATCGGACTCCACAAATCTGCCCCGCAAGTCAATGTGATCATGGCTGATCTATGCTGGCCTCAAATGATTTTCTGGGCCAGTCCACGTAACCCTCAATCCCCAGAACTTTCAAATATTTATTTACCGCTACTTCAAATACTTCCAATGATCCAGCCTCCACCACCCCCAGCAGCAAATTCCAAACCTCCCCCCTAAAAGCAGAAATTTCTTTGTACTCGCTTTCAAATTGGCATCATGTTCTGCACAAACATTGTGGACCAAAGGGCCTGTTCCTGTGCTATACTGTTCTATGTTCTAAATGATCAGCCCTGTACCTTGAAACTATGTCCCCTTGTTTGGGACTCTCCCATGACTGAAAATATCTTGACATCTACTCTGTCATATGTTTCAATCAGAACACCCCTCATTCTTTTACCTCCTAACCTATTTAGCCCCTCAGTGTCCGCAAAGAAGATCATCCTTACCTCAGTTCCAGCATGCTGGCCTATGTTAAAAGGTTGTGAATTAAAGGTTCTTCCCTTCATTTAAACAAACAGAACTAGAGAAGCTCTTCCATTGTGGTGCGTGACAGTGGCGTAGTTAGTTGAGCTGCTGCCTCACATCAGTGAGCTGGATTCAATCCTGATCTTGGACGATGTCTGCGTGGAGTTTCCATGCTCTCCCTGTGACTCCATGTGTTTCTTCACACTGTGACTCCATGTGTTTCTCCAGTTTCTTCACACTTCCCAAAGATTGGTGGGTTGATTGGCCGCTTGAAATTTCCCCCAGTGTGTGACCTGGTGATGTACAGTAATCTAGGGGGGAGTTGATGGGAATGGGAGATTAATGCAGGATTGGCATAGGCTTGATGGACCGATGCGCCTATTTCCCTGCTCTGGGACAAGTGGCTCCAGCTGGAGTCCTTGGGGACCCCATGGCTCTCTCACATAAACGATTCAATGATTCTTCTTCAAAGTAGAACAGTGGAGCTTTTGCCTGTATTTAACATAGATCAACTTTATTAATATTGTCCGTCACGCCATTTGTCCACCTACAAGACTGAGGTCAAGAGCAAAGATAGGATTAAAGAATGTGAGAGAAAGGAAGAGAGTACGGGGTAGAAGCATAAATGACATTTGAATAGCAAGGCTTTATGTTGCGAACTTGGTGCAATGCATGCAATTCTCCAGCTTGTGCAGCCACTGCATGCTAATTTTTTTAAACATCTCTCCTTCAATAAACGCAACCATATGCAAATGCAAATAAGCTACTTACTGACCTGCATTGGTTTCACCAGTCTGGATAAACCAAAAGCCCAGTCAGTGACAAGGTTTCCTTTTCCTCAATAGGCTTCCAACACTTCTGGATAGTCAGTGGTGATGGAGTGACAGTTCTGTTACAGAGTTAGTGGCCATGGATTCATTCGGACACGGTCTTCTTCATCGGAAGACCCTTGTTGAATCTAGTCTGTGTTCTGAGATAGCTGATGAGGCCAATGTAGGAACTGCAGACTCTTCCCCAGAGGACTAGCTTGCAGATGATGCGTTTCTTTCGTCCGTTCGTCGCCTACATTGGGCACTCCCGCAGCAAGACCTCGAGGTTCTCAATATCATGGCGAATGATCCTCCTCCGCTTTGAGTAATCCTGTGCCAGGGATTCGCAGGAGTCATTGCGTAATTTATTCAACATAGCTTTGAGAGCTTCCTTAAATCAATCCGTCTGTCCAGCTGTCAACCTCCTCGGACTTGGCTGATCTATGCTGGCCTCAAATGATTGCGTTAAGCTTGCAAATGACGGCCTTAACAATGGAGATAGCTGAGTGTAACTAGGCCTCAGCATCGGGGGTTGGGCCAGGGAGGGAACATTTATGCTGGTTCACTTACCCTGCCAGTGGATTTGGAGGATTTCGTAGGAACATAGGTGGTATCTTTTCAGTGCCTTGAGTTGTTGTAGGAACATAGGTGGTATCTTTTCAGTGCCTTGAGTCGTCTGCTGAAGATAGCCCAGATCTCAGCAGCATTTAGTGGGCAGGGATCACTGCCATCTGATAGACCATGAGCTTGGATCAGGTCTAATCCCCTGTTTAACACTGACTATTGTATCACTTGTCACGTGTAAAGTCAATGGTAGTGGCAAAGTTATCCCTAGAAATCATTCTGTTACCTGATCACTCTCACAATCACCTTTTTATGGCGTAGTCACAACCAGTTTCACGATACAGCCAATTGCCTTTGCTCTAGGCAGTGTCCGCAGATTGCCTCCCAGCTGTCTTCCCACTACAGCTCTACGGGTAAATGCATTTCATCTCAAAGCTCGGTTTTATGAGTTAGAAGTAAACGTAAAACACAATTTTTATTTGCAGTATTGTGTAAATAAACCTCTTTGCAATTGTATCAAAATAAACCTGTAACACTTTAAGCTAAAATATGTTGTGGGGTTACTGGAATTTTTGCATCTGACTGCGCAGTCTGACATTTACACTGTTCCCGATTCTTACTGCATTGTATTATGTTGTATTATGTGCGCACAACAATGGTTTTGTGTGTTAGGATTATGAAGTATCCGTACCTTATTAGCCAATGCCCTGGAATTGTCTTTGACTGTTTTCCTCCCTGCCCTTCCTCATTTTTACACCAGTTCCAAATGTCCTTCCCAAATCCAGAATCTTCCAAAGCCCTTTGCGGCCAATGAGGTTCTTGTTTAGTTTATAGTTTAGTCTGAAGTGTAACATTGTTTAAAGCAGGAACCCAGGCAGCAAGACTTTAACATGCAGCATTGTGCTAAAAGCCAGCTCATTGATGTTGGTGAAATTGACTGAGCAATACTTATTGACCAGGGTTTCAGGGAGAAGATCCCTGTGTTTCCTCAGAAATAGGACCTCCAGTACATCTGCATCTTATGTGAAACACAGCGCCCCTGATAGTGCGGCATTCCTGCAGAACTGCAGTGGCAGCCTTGACCTGTGTAGGAAGGAACTGCAGATGCTAGCTTACACTGGAGATAGACACAAAATGCAGGAGTAACTCAGGGGGTCAGGTCGCATCTCTGGAGCATGTCCAGTCACTCCAGCATTTTGTGTCTAGCCTTGACCTTCTGCTTCCTTCTCTGGGAGTTGTAGCCACTTAACTTGGCAAACAGATTTAACAACTGTGGCACGGCTGATCTCTAAGTAAATGGTCAGCTACCTCAAGAAAACACTGCAGTCAATAACTGCCATTTTATTCCAGACCAGCACAATTGGAAAGGTCCCACCTTCCTTGTGTCACTTGCTGCATAACGCACTCCGGTAAAAAATGTTGCCCTTTTCACTGGCAAATGAGAAAAACCGTACAAGGACGCGGTAAAGAAGTTGGCGTGAGAGTGTTGTGCAAACTCTGCCTGTGGAATGGAACCTTTCACCTGCTTACAGCATTATAGGAGTTGCTCAAGTCTCAACATATCCAATGACACCAGAGGCCAGTTTAAGCAGTATTATCTTTTACGTGTGCAATTTTTTGTAACTTAAACCAATCCACAATTTTGAAGCGTTTTGAAGATTTTTAAGCTTTATTGCTGATTATTTTTTCTCGAAATGCAATAGTATATTTTGCATTGTAATTATTGATTTATTAATAAACAAACTATGGACTTTATTGAAGCTTAACAAGTCTGGTCCTTTTTTTGTTTTTTTTAAGGGGTTGTTTTGTTGTAGTCCGTAGCCTTTTAGAAAAAACAGGCAGACAACCAAATTCATTTAACCTCTTTATTCTACTCGCCCAGGTGGGAGAGAGTCTGGAAACCGAAGCGTTTAGAAACGCTTAGGAAGCTAGTGTAGTCTCTCTCTCCGAAAGCTTACATTTCACACCTTTTATACCCTAAATACATGTGCCAGTATTTTTCCATCACTGCCTTATATGGCAAGTTTACAATGCCCTATAAATCTTTATGTGTCTTTCGGGACCTCCGTGTCCGTCGTGTCCATCGTGACCTCTTCTTTCTTGGGAACAAAGGGCAGTCCATATGGCAAGATGTTCTTCTTAACACTTCAAAGCTTTGAGGCCAGTTGCTGATATCAGAGGATACGATCAGCCATAAACCGCGCTTCCATGCTGACAACAGGATGCCCCAGGCATAATCTGAGCTGGAGCTTTTACACTCCTGCAATAAAACCCACATTGCTGCATTCGTAATGTTAGCCCTTACAGTTTCGTACAAAGAGAATCAATGGCTTTTGCTGTGTTTAAAAGGCACGTGATTTAAAGAATAGTTTGTACTTGGTCCACCAAGGCCTGTAGGATCTCCCAATTGTAACCAATTTAGCTCCCCTTCCCATTCCCATACTGACCTCCCTACCTGGGCCTCCTCCATTGCGAGAGTGGGGCCACACACAAACTACAGGAACCAAGGTGGCGCAGTGGTAGATTTGCTGCCTTACAGGGTCAGGGACTCGGGTTTGCATCTAGCTTGTCCAGTCTTATAAATTTATACGTTTCTAAAAGATCCCCTCTCATCCGTTTAAATTCAAGTGAATACAAGTCCAGTCTTTCCAATCTTTCCTCATATGACAGTCCCACAATTCCAGGGATTAACCTCGATGCACTGCATCAATAGCAAGGATGTTCTTCCACAAACCAAAACTGGACACAATACTCCAGATGTGGTCTCACCAGGGCCCCTGTACAACTGCAGAAGGACCTCTTTACTCCTATACTCCAATCCTCTCATTATGAAGGCCAACATGCCATTAACTTTCTTCACTGCTTGCTGTACCTGCATGTTTACTTTCAGTGACTGGTGTACAAGGACTTCCCTTTTTCCTAATCTGACACCATTGAGATAATAATCTGTCTCTTTGTTCTTGCCGCCAAAGTGGATAACCTCACATTTATCTACATTATACTGCATCTGCCCACTCGCTCATCCTGTCCAAGTCACCCTGCAACCTCCTAGCATCCTCTTCGCCATTCATACTGCCACCCAGCTTTGTGTCATCTGCAAATTTGCTAGTGTTAATTTTAATTCCATCATCTATATCATTCATATATATTGCAAATAATTGCGGCCCCAGCACCGAGCCTTGCGGCACTCCACTCGCCACTGACTGCCATTCTGACAGGACCTGTTTATTCCTACTCTTTGTTTCCTGTCTGCCAACCAAGCTGTCTGCCACAGCTCTGACAATCTAGTGGAACCTGCACCTGCGGCGGCACGGTAGCGCAGCGGTAGAGTTGCTGCTTTACAGCGAATGCAGCGCCGGAGACTCAGGTTCGATCCTGACTACGGGTGCTGTACTGTAAGGAGTTTGTACGTTCTCCCCGTGACCTGCATGGGTTTTCTCCGAGATCTTCGGTTTCCTCCCACACTCCAAAGACGTACAGGTATGTAGGTTAATTGGCTGGGTAAATGTAAAAATTGTCCCTAGTGGGTGTAGGATAGTGTTAATGTACGGGGATCGCTGGGCGGCACGGACTTGGAGGGCCAAAAAGGCCTGTTTCCGGCTGTATATATATGATGATGATGATGATAAATGAGCAACAGCTGAGGGAGTGAATTAGACCCTTCCCACTGCTGGCCCAGCAGCTTTCCATAAACAAACGGGAAGAGCGGTGCAGATCCCTTCAGCTCTATAAAATCTCCCTTTTAAAAAAACAAGTTGGAAATGGCCTTAGATTTCTGATCTTCGCGGTGGAATCTTGGCTGGAGGTGAAAGGCGCAGACCCAAAAGGTCCTAAACCCATTAAAGACCCAAAACCCTGAAGCAGAAGTTCGACTGGTTGTTTCATCACTAATCGCCTTGTTACTGAGGGCATTTGACTGGCACCACCAGATGACCAGAAACACCTTCAAACTGAAGCCATCGGCTTTCATTCCCATCACCCTCTCTTTTCACCAGCCGTCGCTTCCAACAGCACCACCTGCATTTGCACGGTATGTTTAATGTGGCAAAAAGTCCCTGGATACTTGATGGGAATCTCACCAAAATCAATCAGTCTCGAGCTCGTGAAGGAGAAGTAAGGATACGCAGAGGTTGGAGAGATGGGGGAAAGGTCGAGGGAGGAAAGAACAGCAGAAGTTAGTTAGTTGGTTAGTTAGTTCATTCGTTAGTTAGTTCATTAGTTCGTTAGTTAGTTAGTTAGGGATACAGCATGGAAACAGCCCTTCAGCTCACCCATTCCATGCTGACCATCGAAGGTCCAACCGATGGTGGGTGGGCTTGACTGCAATGGTAGAATGGTGGAATTGGAGGCATGGGCGATTACTCAGAAGGTAGGTCTGGATGAGGCCACAGAGATAGGGAGAAGTGATGCAGGGATTTGAAAACATGGAGAATTTTTTTTTAATGAAAATGTTTTGACACGGACTGCAGTGGTGATATGTTGACAGGACAGGTTAGGATGGAAACCAAGAAGAAGGCATAGGAGTCTGAAAATCATGGTCCAGGAACAGCTGCTTCCCAACAACCATCAGGCTACTGAACACTAAAAACAACAATTACATTTTGGACTATGATTTGCCTTGGTTGTAGTAGGGACTTAGGGCTTTTTTGTTTTGCACGCTATTGTTAAAAAAAATTATTGAACTTTTTTGGTTCATTTATTAGTTTATCTACTGCATACTGACTTTACAAAATTGTTGTGCTGCAGCAAGTAAGAATTGTATTGTTCTGTTTCGATACACATGACAATTAAACACTCTTGACTCTTGCCTTTTAACCACAGTTTAGACATGGACCACAGAGTGATATGTACACAGGGCAGGTTAGTACACAGAATAAAGTTCATACAAGGACAGTGGAGGGGTTGTTACACAGGACAGGTTAGGACAGAGAATACAGGTTAGACAGGGACAGTAGAGGACGTGTACACATGGCCAGCTAGGACAGAGACAGTGGATATTGAGAAGATGGATTTACATAGACATTCCATTTGGGCTATGTGGCCTCGAGGTCAAGCAAATGAATGTCCAAACCATTTGTTTGGCAATCTGATATTCAAAGGAAAACTGCAGACATCTGAAATCCAACATAAAGACAAAAATGCTGGAAATACTCAGCTGGTCAGGCAGCATTTGTGCAGATCAGAGTTAATGTTTCGGGGAAACTGATATAAAGAGAAAAAACAGTTTTATGTTGCAGAGAGAATGGGGAAGTGATGGAGAGATTAAAGGGAATATCTCTGATGGGGCACACCAGATTAAATGGATTAATGGGACATTTAGAGGGTCATGGAGTGATACAATACAGAAACATGCCATTTGGCCCCAACTTGTCCATGCTGATCAAATCGCCATCTAAACTAATCCCATTTACCCACATTTGACCCATAATCTCTTGAAACCATTCCTGTCCATACGCCTGTCCAAATAGCAACTAAAGATGTTATTGAACATGCCTCCACTGTGGTGCTGCATGTGTCCCCCAGCAACATGCCAGGCCCACCTGTCGTGAAGCCCTGAAACCTGTACTCGAGGGGGAAGCCGCTGAGCCCGGCCCCTACTCATCCCCGAGAACCAGAGAAATGGAGAGGCAGGTGGAGAGAGATGGCGGCAGCGGCAGACACAAAGAGCAAAGGGCCGGTAAGAGGAACTGGGTTCTTATCTTCCACGCCCTCCAGGTCGGCTGCTGAAAGCACCCCCGGGGCACAGAGAGGGGTGACGGTTCGCTGGCTGATGCGAGGATCCAGACCGATCCTGGTGATGGCTGGTGCAGGGCACAGCAGCCTAGGGCTCGACTGGATCGGGCACCACTCCAGGAGACTGAGCATGAGGACTAAACGTGGCCTGCAACAGCACAGAGCGGTGGAGCAGTGCTAGAAGATGCCTACAATTTATCTTGGCCAGGCCGACCCTGCAACGCCTCCAGGACAATGGGCCTTTATGGCCAGCTGTAGTTAAAGCAACCTGGACTGTGACAATGGTGCCAAAACCTGGAGACTCATATATATTGTCTCAGTGAACTATTTCTATACACTTTGTACTTAATGTGTCACAATACTTTGCTGAACTGTATGCAAAAAAAAAAGAATTTCAGTGTACTTCGGAACATGTGACAATAAAGAACCGTTCAACCATTGAGGCAGTGGCTTCTGGCAGCTTGTTCCATATACACACCACCCTCTGTGTGAATAATTTGCCCCTCAGGTCACTTTTAAATCTATCCCCTCTCACCTTAAATATATTCCCTCTAGTTCTTGATTCGCCAACCCTGAGCAAAATCTGTGTGTATTCACCCTATCCATGGCTCCCATTACTTTATACACTTCACTTACGATCACTGCAACTTGCCATCCTCGCCTTCCGATTCTCTACTCCTAGCCTCCTGTGCATATTTACAATCAAGGCCAGTCAAAGCCACTTATCTAGCTTCCCTACTCTCAAATTCCAACCTTTAAAACTTTCTGACCTCACAGTTCTTTGACACCTGAAAAAGAAATGTCTACTAAAAGAGTGTGTGTGGCAAACCAATGAGGAATTAGAGGTTTCATCTCCACAAATGACAGCCCAAAATGTTGTACTCCATAGAAATTATCGTGCACCACTATTGTACCCAGAGCCCTTACCTTCATATGAATTGTTGTTGACAGCTCTGCGTAGGAGAGTTCTTGAGGAGTCACAACAATTAAAACATGATGAGTTATGAATTTTCAGTTGCCTGACTTTTAATTCACCACCCCACTCCCTCTCTGTCTGTGACCCTCTTCACTGATACAGTGAGACCCAATGTAAGATTGAAGAACAGCACTAGTGTAGCTGGGACATGTTGGCCGGTGTGGGCAGGTTTGGGCAAAGGGCCTGTTTCCACACTGTATCACTCTATGACTATGATTCTATGATTCTATGACCTCATTTTCCAGGATGCAGCCTGCAGGAGGTGATATCAAAATCTTCAACTTTAGGTAACTCCATCTTTCTTTCTTATGGTTTCAGAACTGGCTCTTTATGCCTGCTTTCCCTCTTTCCCTTTCTGTTTGCTTTGTGTAGTCCCTGCCTATTCAACATTTCCTAAACTCTACATTAGCAACACACAGATAAAGAAGCCTATCTGACCCTTAATAGCCACATTATTTCATTATAACATGGCCATTCCCTATGTTCCCACCCACACCCTCTCCCCATGTTTTCTGCTACCCTGATCAATTAGCTTCTCCTTGTCAGTTCTAATGGGTTCCTGGACCTGAAAGGTTTCCACCTGCAGTTTTTTTCTGAGCTTTAAAAGTGATGAGATAACCTGACGCAAGTCTGTGGAGATCATGAGTAACCACGATGAGAATGAAAAGCAGACTCCAGGAGAGGAGACTCCAGAAGTGCAAAGTTGAATGTGGATAGAAAGACGAGCTCAGTAATTATCGAGATAGTAAAAATATAAAGTGGTCTGGCAGTCTCTCAACATTTACAACAAAATACAGGAGAATCAATTCGAAGGATGGATATGTTTTCACAGAAAAATAATATTATTGATATTGAAGATAAAAGGGACGAAGGCAGGGACGAAGGCAGGGACGAAGGCAGGGACGAAGGCAGGGACGAAGGCAGGGACGAAGGCAGGGACGAAGGCAGGGACGAAGGCAGATACAAATGCAAAGGAGGTGATCTTGCGAACAAAATATGTGTGATGTTGGGAAACTCATGTGTAGGACTATCGATATTCCATTTAATGAAGCAATGGGAAATTTGCAAAATCATTGAAACCCTGAACCATTATAGATGTGGGACTCGCAACCAGGGGTCATGAGAGGTGATCAGCAGCCATACTATTGGCATTGCACTGCAGTGTGTTTCAGGACTGTGTGCGGATCAGGGGGTTCATGTTTGAACTCGTGGATAAGCTTATACTGTCTATACACTAACCTTTCATTCAAAAGACGGGCAAGATCACTACATCTATGGAAATGTCCTTTGTAAATGAATAGAAATTTTATCCACACAGAAAGTTAGTGCAAATGTGATGCCCAGACGAATGGCAGGAAGGATGGTAGGAACTTCAACATGGAGTTGGGTCACATGAGGTTGAGTGGAGCAGGCACGGTGGGAGAAGATGGTGTCCTGTCACTGCAATGGAAATAATTGCAACTGTACAGAAAGAACAGTGCACGTCAAGTGAATAGGCACACATTCAGGTAACATGAAACAGCCACAAAAGCCACTCTGCCAGGATTAAAAACATTGGATCACAGGAGGAATGATCCCAAGGAATGACAAAGGAAGATAATGGAAAAATCTGTATAAAATACTAAAGTAAAGTCAGAATGATAAAGTCAGCGATGAGTAACTTTGATTACCAGGCTGGCATTGGATAGAGAAGAAACAAGGAGTTGCAGATGTTGCTTTACAAAGAATTAAACACAAAGCAGTGGTAGCTCAGCATGTCAGGCAGCATCCCTGGGGAACATCAATAGATGACGTTTTGGGTCGGGATCCTTCGTCTTGCATCTGAAGAAAAGTCCTGATCGGAAACATCACCTATCCATCTTCTCCAGGATGCTGCTTGACCCGCTGAGTTACTCCAGCGCTTTGTGTCTTTTTTTAATCATATCGGGAACACTTATCTGTGAAGTGCTTTTCTCTTGATTAAAGAATGAAATCTTCTCATGAACCACTTCAGGTCCACATTGACAAAGAAATGGACAACTTCCCTGTATTAATTGACAGCCACTCAGTCTGGGTCATATTGGGCCATAAACACATAGTGAAGGATTTAGGATCTATCTAATCCAACATGGACTTGCTGAAGACCTCATTGTATTGTATGGATTGTTCCAGAGTTGAGTGAATTGTGAAGAGCAATGGAATAAAACATTGTTATTTTGCCCGGAGTAAAAGCTAGACAGTCTGGGACTTCTTCCCCTGGAGTGTACGAGGCTGAGGGGTGATCTTCTGGAGATCTACAAAATCATTGACAAAATGATTTGGCAGTGTTGTGGATGGGACAGATGCTGTGTAAATGCAACGCTCTCTTTGTCGTGGAGATTGGTTTGTGGAACTACGCTGCCACCTGCTGTCCATAGGCAGGAGGACAGTGCTGGTTCCACTGAGTGACCTTTTTCCTGCAACATGTCATTCAAATTCAATGAGAATAAATCTAGTTACGTGCTTGCTTTACTGTCCTTAGGTTTAGATATTGGTTTAGGTTTAGGATTATTACGTGTATCGAACTACAATGAAAAGCTTTGTTTTGCCTGCTATAACAATCAAATCAGACAATACTATACATAAGAGGTTATGGGGAGAAGGCAGGAGAATAGGTTTAGGAGGGAGAGATAGATCAGCCATGTTTGAATGGCGGAGTAGACTTGATGGGCCAATTGGCCTAATTCTACTCCTATCACTTATGATAAATAAAACACAATACGACTAATAAATGCTGGATACTTTCTGCATTTGCAACACCACCAGGTGCTCTGTACATCTGACATACCAGTCTGGTACAAACTGATGCCACAATGGAGTTCAGCTCCACATGGTCAGCTACTTCCAGGAGGTACACATGGGGCTATGCCATCCACCGGCATCTCCTGCACACACACACACACACACGGAGTCTGCCCATGGGGCTGACTCCCTTCGTCTAAATGTCTCACTCCCAGCCGACTGACACAATCTCACTCCCAGTGACTTTCACAGTCTCTCTCTTTAGATTTTACTTCAGAGATACAGCATGGAAACAAACCCTTTGCCCCACCGAGTCCACGCCAACCAGCGATCGCCCCGTCCACTCGGACTATCCTACATACCAGGGATAATTTACAACTTTACCAAAGCCTATTAACCTACAAACCTGCATGTCGTTGGAGTGGGAGCAAAACCAGAGCTCCCGGAGAAAACTCACGCAGTCACAGGGAGAATGTACATACTCCGTACAGACAGCACCCTTAGTCATGATTGAACCTGGGTCTCTGGACCTGTGAGATAGCAACTCTACTGCTGCGCCACTGTGCCCCCCCTCCCCCGGTCAACGACCCACAATCTCACTCCCAGCGACTGTCCCACAGTCTCACCCCCTTCACTCCCAGCGACTGTCCCAGTCTTACCCCCCTCACTCCCAGCGACTATCCCATAGTCTCACTCCCAGCGACTGTCCCAGTCTCACTCCCAGCGACTGTCCCAGTCTCACTCCCAGCGACTGTCCCAGTCTCACTCCCAATGACTATCCCATAGTCTCACTCCCAGCGACTGTCCCAGTCTCACTCCCAGCGACTGTCCCACATTCTCACTCCCCTCATTCCCAGAGACTGTCCCACAGTCTCACTCCCAGCGACTGTCCCAGTCTCACTCCCAGCGACTGTCCCACATTCTCATTCCCCTCATTCCCAGAGACTGTCCCACAGTCTCACTCCCAGCAGATGCTCAAAGTTCGGCTGAAGCTTCTCAGATGCTGGAGGTGGACCTGATAATAGACAATAGGTGCAGGAGGAGGCCATTCGGCCCATCGAACCAGCACCGCCATTTAATGTGATCATGGCTGATCATTCTCAATCAGTACCCCGTTCCTGCCTTCTCCCCATACCCCCTGACTCCGCTATCCTTAAGAGCTCTATCTAGCTCTCTCTTGAATGCATTCAGAGAATTGGCCTCCACTGCCTTCTGAGGCAGAGAATTCCACAGATTCACAACTCTCTGACTGAAAAAGGTTTTCCTCATCTCAGTTCTAAATGGTCTACCCCTTATTTTTAAACTGTGGCCCCTTGTTCTGGACTCCCCCAACATTGGGAACATGTTTCCTGCCTCTAACGTGTCCAACCCCTTAATAATCTGATACGATTCGATAAGATCTCCTCTCATCCTTCTAAATTCCAGTGTATACAAGCCTAGTCGCTCCAGTCTTTCAACATATGACAGTCCCGCCATTCCAGGAATTAACCTAGTAAACCTACGCTGCACGCCCTCAATAGCAAGAATATCCTTCCTCAAATTTGGAGACCAAAATTGCACACAGTACTCCAGGTGCGGTCTCACTAGGGCCCTGTACAACTGCAGAAGGACCTCTTTGCTCCTATACTCAACTACTCTTGTTACAAAGGCCAACATTCCATTGGCTTTCTTCACTGCCTGCTGTATCTGCATGCTTCCTTTCAGTGACTGATGCACTAGGACACCCAGATCTCATTGTACGTCCCCTTTTCCTAACTTGACACCATTCAGATAATACTCTGCCTTCCTATTCTTACCACCAAAGTGGATAACCTCACACTTATCCACATTAAGTTGCACATGCCATGCATCCGCCCACTCACACAACCTGTCCAAGTCACCCTGCAACCTCATAGCATCTTCCTCACAGTTGACACTACCACCCAGCTTTGTATCATCTGCAAATTTGCTAATGGTACTTTAAATCCTTTCATCCAAGTCATTAATGTATATTGTAAATAGCTGCGGTCCCAGCACCAAGCCTTGCGGTACCCCACTAGTTACTGCCTGCCATTCTGAAAGGGACCCATTTATCCCCACTCTTTGCTTTCTGTCTGTTAACCAATTTTCTATCCATGTCAGTACCCTACCTCCAATACCATGTGCTCTAATTTTGCCCACTAATCTCCTATGTAGAACCTTGTCAAAGGCTTTCTGAAAGTCAAGGTACACCACATCCACCGGCTCTCCCCTGTCAATTTTCCAAGTTACATCCTCAAAGAATTCCAGAAGATTAGTCAAGCATGATTTCCCCTTCGTAAATCCATGCTGACTCGGAACGATCCTGTTACTACTATCCAAATGCTCCGCAATTTCGTCTTTTATAATTGACTCCAGCATCTTCCCCACCACTGATGTCAGGCTAACTGGTCTATAATTTCCCGTTTTCTCTCTCCCTCCTTTCTTAAAAAGTGGGACAACATTAGCTACCTTCCAATCCACAGGAACTGATCCTGAATCTATAGAACATTGGAAAATGATCACCAATGTGTCCATAATTTCTAGCGCCACCTCCTTAAGTACTCTGGGATGCAGACCATCAGGCCTTGGGGATTTATCAGCCTTCAGTCCCATCAATCTACCCAACACCATTTCCTGCCTAATGTGGATTTCCTTCAATTCCTCAGTCACCCTAGGATCTCTGGCCACTAGAACATCTGGGAGATTGCTTGTATCTTCCTTAGTGAAGACAGATCCAAAGTACCGGTTCAACTCGTCTGCCATTTCCTTGTTCCCCATAATAAATTCCCCTGCTTCTGTCTTCAAGGGTCCCACATTTGCCGTGACTATTTTTTTCCTCTTTACTTACCTAAAAAAGCTTTTACTATCTTCCTTTAGATTATTGGCTAGTTTACCCTGGTACCTCATCTTTTCTCCCCATATTGCCTTCTTAGTTATCTTCTGTTGCTCTTTAAAAGAGTCCCAATCCTCTGGCTTCCCACTCTTCTTTGCTTTGTTGTACTTCTGCTCTTTTATTTTTATGCTGTCCTTGACTTCCCTTGTCAGCCACGGGTGCCTCTTACTCCCTTTGGAATCTTTCCTCCTCTTTGGAATAAATTGATCCTGCAACTTCTGCATTATTCCCAGGAATACCTGCCATTGCTGTTCCACCGTCTTCCCTGCTAGGGCCTCCTTCCAGTCAAATCTGGCCAGCTCCTGCCTCATGCCTCTGTAATCCCCTTTGCTATACTGTAATACTGACACTTCCAATTTTCCCTTCTCCCTCTCAATTTGTAGAGTAAAACTTATCATATTGTGATCACTGCCTCCTAATGGCTCTTTTACCTCGAGTCCCCTTATCAGATCAGATTCATTACACAACACTAAATCCAGAATTGCCTTCTCCCTAGTAGGCTCCAGTACAAGCTGTTCTAAGAATCCATCTCGGAGACACTCCACAAACTCGCTTTCCTGGGGTCCATTACCAACCTGATTTTCCCAGTTTACCTGCATGTTAAAATCTCCCATAACCACCGTAGCATTACATTTGCGACATGCCAATTTTAGCTCCTCATTCAACTTGCACCCTATGTCGAAGCCATTATTTGGGGGCCTGTAGATAACTCCCATTAGGGTCTTTTTACCCTTACAATTCCTCATTTCTACCCATACTGATTCTACATCTCCTGATTCTATGTCACCCCTTGCAAGGGAGTGAATATCATTCCTCACCAACAGAGCGACCCCACCCCCTCTGCCCACCTGTCTGTCTTTTCTAAATGTTGTGTACCCCTGAATATTCAGTTCCCAGCCCTGGTCCTCTTGTAGTCATGTCTCTGTGATTCCCACAACATCATACTTGCCAATGTCTAACTGAGCCTCAAGCTCATCCACTTTATTTATTATACTTCGCGCATTTAAATACAACACTTTAATTTTGGTATTCACCTCCCCTCTCACACCAGTCACAATTGGCCCTGACCTTACGCTCTTATCCCTTCTAGAACTTCCCTTCCCATTCATTCGAGAGTCCTTTGCAATTTCTCCTGTATTCGCTTCCCCTTTAACTCCATCTTCATATTCCCAGTTTGTCAACCCCTCCCCCCCACTACTTAGTTTAAAGCCACACTTGCAGCACTAGCAAACCTGCCTGCCAGAATGTTGGTCTCCCTGCTGTTAAGGTGCAACCCGTCCCTTTTGTACAGGTCACCCCTACCCCAGAAGAGATCCCAGTGGTCTAGAAATCTTAACAATGATCTCCTCATTGTTCTCACCAGCTACGGCTGGTCTGTCCACAGTCCAGGTAAGACAGGTGTCCACTTATCTCCCTCTCTCTGTATACACAGCTCCCCCTCACGCAGGGTCCTGGCCCTGGTTGGATTTGAGCCAAAGCACTGGCTTGGCGTCATGGAACAGTGAGAGACTATGATGGGGTGAGCTGCCCCCTCACCCACCTTCTTTTCCTGTAAGGATAGGAAGTGGAACAATGGAGTTCTTCTCACCACCATGATACTATGTACATTAAATGCTGCCAAAGAACTGAATCAATCCCACGTACCAGCGGTTTACAGAAGTCCTCTGCTTACAGGACATTAGATAATTATGATATTCATAATAACAACCACATTCAAACATCCTCATGGATCAGGAATGGTGGTTTAAAGGATGCCAAACCCACATTGTTAAAATAACCTGCAAATGCCAAACTCCAGATCTCCATGTTTTCCAACCAACCATCTGTTTCCCGTGCTTCACTGATGAACAGCGTATTAATGGCAACTCTTAAAGCAAGCCTTCTTTTGTGGGTTTTTGTTTTTGCACCAAGCCACATGGTGCATAAACAGCTTTTAAAGTAAAAGATATATATATATATATTTAAAGCCTAAACTGTGAGGAAAGCCCACTGGGATTTGTGGAGAGGGGTGGGTGTGGAGTGTGGATTTAATGACTAACCTTTCCAGCCCTGGCCTGGACCGATTTCACAGAAGCTAATATTACTTGTTTTTTCTTCATTGTTATCATATGCGATTTAAGAAAGATCTTATTTAGTTTCATCACTTCCTAATGTCTCACTGCAGTCAATGAATTGTATTCTTGTCAATTCCAAAACTTAGCACGGGCTCACATTAAAGCATTACAGCACAGTCCATCACAAGATACAGCGCAGCGTCGCAGCTAATGGAGCCGCTGTGGTTCCGCATCATAGACCCAGATTTGAACCTAACCTCCGGCGCTATCCGTGTGGAGTTTGCACGTTCTTCCTGTGATCGTGTGGGTTTTCTCCAACTGCTCCTGCTCCCCACAACATCCCAACGATGTGCGGGTCAATAGGTTAATTGGTTGTTGCAATTCTCTCCACTGTGTGACTGAATGGTAGAAATTAGAGGGAGTTGATGGGATGGGTATTGCGTAGGGATACTATCGTGTAGACATGGGACACTAGAACAACATGGAACGAGTGTACAGGTCGGTGTGAACTCAGAGAGCAGAAGTGCTTGTTTCCATGCTGTATCTCTAAACTAACCTAAAGTAAAACTAAACCAGTGAAGTACTCTCCTGTAACTTGGTCTATTATTAGCCGTTCCCCAACCTTCACTGAACAAGAACATCTTGGTCAGGTATCTCTCCGTCTTCTGTAGGGGTTTACAATGCACAGACTACTATCTTCTCCCACAGCAAAACAAATAAACAGACTTACACAGTGAAATTCTGCTGTTCCGACATGGGCAAATGGAACTAGCGTTGATGGGGCATCTTGGCTGGCATGAGTTGGGTCGTTGGGCCTGTTTCAATGCTGTATGACTCTGCACATGTGGAATTTTGGTGGTCCTGGATTGGTGGGGTTTCCAGGCTATCGAATGTTATTTTATTAATACTCTTTTCAAAACATTTATTTATTTATTTGTGTCATCACACAACTGTTTGCCAATAGCGAGCAAATTTTAGTGCCACGTCATGGCCTCTGCAAGATCCTTTACAGTGCATGTGTCATGCAGCATGTCACAGCTCAGGAGATGTCCCATAGTCTGGAGGCCCCGTTCGCACTCGCAGTCTGCTGCATCTTCAGTATATCCCCACTTCAGCAAGTTCGATTTGCTCCTCCCCATGCCTGTCCGCAGTCTGTTGAGACTGCGCCAGGTTATCCATGGTTGGTAGCAACCTGGTGGGAATTTCTCAGAGGGATCGGTTACCATGTGAATGTCTTCCTGAGATTTCTCTAGTCCCTCTTCCCAGAGTTTGAGCTTTCTGGACGATGCACTGCAGTCCAGGGGATGGACAGAAGAGAAGAAACTTCTGCGTGACTTCTAACGCTGAGGTAGCAAAGGGTGGTCATGTAGGGGGTGTCTTTCATCCTCTGATTTTTTTTAAAAAGATGCCACAGGGTAAGATTTCAGTGAACCTAGTAAGTTTCAACAGAATGCAGAGAAGAGATCCAGGTAGGTTTCAAGCTACCAGAAGCAAGGTGGTGGGGAGTGGAAGGTTGTTTATGGATGGAGTGCCGGCAAATGCAAAGGTACATGAGAACCAGGGCCCAGGAGAGTAGAAATCTCGACCATTTCATTTAAGTTACACCACCTCCGCTCTCCTCCCAAACATACACTCCCCTGTTTCTGAGTCTACTTCTCCCTTTGTTCACTTTTCCCAACCTTTCCTTCCCTCCCAATCTGGTTCCATTTATCACCTTCCATCCTCTGACCCATCTCCCAACCCCAACAACCTTGCCTCCCAACCATTACCGCTTTATACCGGCATCTTTCCCCTTCCCTCTCAGCCCTGACACAAGACCCAATACATCAGCATGCACCCTTTGCCTCCACAGATGCTGCCTGACCTGCTGAGTTCTTACAGTGCCTGTTTTCTTTGCTCTGAAATGGCAAACTTCACCTGGTGAGTCGGCTGCCCAACCATTGGGAGTCTTACTGCATATGTAATCCGTCTGGGAGTTGATGAATGAAGAGTAAAATGTTCCTGTTTTTCTCTGAGTCAGCACCACGGGAGATTTGACATCTTACCAAAAGGACCATGTTTTAAGCACTTCCTCTGAAAGACCCACCTCAGGACTGCCCTCGAACATGAGCTCTGGTGCCAAATGTAGGAACACTAATGAAGGACATTGATGAAGGGCGACAAGGAAATGGATGAGATTCTGTCACCTACAAGTAGAAGTGATAATATGGTGCTCCTCAGGGAGGGGGCATTGTTGTAGGCATTTCCATACTCACAACCCATTCGAAAAGCCATATATATAACTCGCGCAAACATTTGGCACATTACTACATTGTAAACGGGCATAATTTCAAAAGCAAGTGTGACAGCCTTGACATCAGGTTTTTGAACCGACCTTTCAACCCTAATCCTACCTTGACCAAGCAAACAAAAGGACCACTACTTGCATTACTTGTTTTTGGACTTGGACTTGTTTTTTTCTAATTGTATTTTGCAATCGTTTTGTATTGCAGCTTTTTTACTGTCTTGCAGCAGTTATGAGTAATTTATGTATAAGTTATGTTTTTGTGTGTTGTCTGAGTCTATGAAAACAGTGGGTTTCCAAACCCAACCATCACTCCTCTGGCTCAGGTGCATCTTGGCTTCCCCAACAGGCAGCACAGAGCACTTCCTTCAAGCTGGGCACCTGGAATTAGTGGATAGCTTGAAGTCACCCTTAAAGAATACCGGTGACATCCGGTCCCTGAGAAGAGATTCAGCAGGTCAAGCCGGGAAGGGCCCTTTGATAAGATCTTGCATTGGAGACCACTGCAAGATCTTTAGCTCAGTGTCAGGGGTTATGGGGAGAAGGCAGGAGAATAGGGGTTACGAGAGATGGATCAACCATGATTGAATGGTGGAGTAGACTTGATGGGCCGAATGGCCTAATTCTGCTCATGTCACTTATGACTTTATACGCACACCTAAATGTTACCGCTACAACAGCTAATATGTCACCGACGACTCTTTAACTTCTACAGATGCACTGTGGAAAGTACCGACAAGATGCATCATGACCTGGTAAGGCAATTCCAACTCATAGCAATGCACGAGACTGCAGTTTTAGTTTTATTTTAGATTTAGAGATACATCGCGGAAATAGGCCCTTCGGCCCACCAAATCTGCGCCGCCCAGCGATCCCCGCACATTAACACTATCCTACACACACTAGGGACAATTAAAAAAAAAACATTTACCCAGTCAATTAACCTACAAACCTTGGAGTGCGTCTTTGGAGTGTGGGAGGAAACCGAAGATCCTGGAGAAAATCCACGCGGTCACGGGGAGAACGTACAAACTCCGTACAGACGGCGCCCGTAGTCAGGATCGAACCTGAGTCTCTGGCGCTGCATTCGCTGTAAGGCAGCAACTCTACCGCTGCGCCACCGTGCCGCCCCAGTTGGGACATTTGCTGGGAGTGAGACTGTGGTACAGTCGCTGGGAGTGAGACTGGGCCCAGACCACAGACACTACCCTCCCCACCATCGAAAGCATCTGAATGCAGCGCTGCCTCAAGAAAGTGGCATCTATCATGAAGGATTGCTACCAGCTACGTAAGGGTCCTCAACTCGCTGCTACTTGACCAAGGATTGCTACCAGCTACGTAAGGGTCCTCAACTCGCTGCTACATGACCAAGTAAACAAAAGTAGACCACCACTTGCATTATCATGGACGGGTTTTTTTTCTAATTGTATTTTGCACTAATGTCTGGGGTTTTTTTTCCAGCTTTTTCACTGTCTTACAGCAGTTATGAGTAATTTATGTATAAGTTATGTTTTTGTGTGTTGTCTGAGTCTATGTGCCTGTGATCCGAAATTCCGATCACAACTTATGCATCTTATGTGCATGGCACAACACGGAAAATTGTGCACCTTGTGATAAAATTCCTAATTTAGGGAAAAACACACAATTATTATTTGAAATTAGAACACAAATGAAGGAGTTATAACAGAAACACATCAAATAACAAACAAAGTTTGCTGGTATCAAATGCTTCCTCCCAAAATAAACATGCAAGAGATATGATTTTAAAGAGGACTTTATAATCTTTATTCAGTATTCTGCGAGAAGTGTTTGGAGAGCTTCAAGGTTACAGAAAGCTACACAATGTGCGGCACACGTTCACCGGCATTAATCATAGCACTTTCACGTTTTGACATGAAATGTAGTGCAGACTCCAAGAGTTTAAAGTTTGCATCAACACATTAGGGGAGACCTTTGGCTTGTTAATTGGTCCTTCAGGTAAGTATTCAGCAGGTTAAGTATCACTCTTTGTCATTGACACCAACAGACAAAGGGTCTAGTTGGTAACATATTACCAGTGGCCCTTGGAGAGAGAAGGAAACCGAGGCAGTATAAAAAGGCACTCAAATCACACAAAACAACATTACAAATGAGCATTTATATTGCTGGGCTTTCCAAAGTAATCGGGTTTTCAATTCTCTGGTGCCAATGTGTAATGATGCAGTTACGTACACACACATATAAGTAAACATTCAATGGTTTAACCAACGATGGCTTGTGGACATTGGAAGAGAACTAAAGCTGAAATGGGGATGAGCAAACACACCCACTCCAGCACTTCCTGCCAGATTGACTCAAGCTCTGAGTGAACAGAAAAGCCAACCTTCCAGGATTACAGATGGAACTCAAATTTTTGCCTTTGGAGGAAAGTTAAAAAGCAATGGTATATACTTTGTTAAAAAACTTTTATTAGATATAAAAATACCAAAAATTGGAATAATAAACACTTAAGCTACGTCCAATTGGGTAATTCAGAGTTTATTTTGCTTTCTGATTGATGTTCCATGGGCATATATGGATGAATGGCCATTGGGAGTATTAGTAGAATAACCACTGAAGCAACGTCCAATTAGGCAATGTGGAATCTATTTGCTTTCTGATTGCTCTACCAAGGGGGATGTATGGTTGAATGGCCAATGGGAGCAATGTGGGGCGAGAGGTCCAAATGAGTAGAAGTTGCAGGTCATGTGATCTACCTCCCGGTAAACCACAAACTAAATTAGCTATCTTGCTATTAGGCCAAGGTAACCAAGCAGAGATCAGTCAGCATGGACTTCCAATCTCCTTCCTGACTACTAATCAAATGCACCATGCACAATGTTACCTGATTAAGCTACACAGCAAGGTGGAGCATTTGGTCGAGTATTGAAGAAACCGAACAGCAAGTAAGTTTTGGTCCGGAAAATATTTGCTCATGGAGTGCCTTCTTTTACAAAATGATGGACGGATTTTGTTTTGCCAGTGCAAGCTTGCTTCTCAACGTCTTTCTTAGTAGTGAAGATGGAGGGAGATTCGGCCTTACAGCAGGAGCAAGCACCGTACACTGTGTTCAGTGATGTAAAACAATTTCTAGATCCACTCATAGACTGCCTCCTCACTGTTGGGTTTAATAGGATTGAAGACATTCCCTAAGAAGTCCACTCTGCTTTGGACATTCAGTTACAGTGAACCGCAACTTGCCGCACATTCTGATGTTAAGTTGGTGCTGGCCGCGTTTGTTTTGAGAGGGTGGGAGTGGTGGACTTTGCGATTGAGGTCGGTCGGGGATACAAAGATAATTATTGGGTTTGCAATGAAGCAGGTTTGAGAATTTTGAGACCATACGTGCTCCAAAAACAACAAAATAAACATCGCACATCAGTCACATCACTCACAAGGATGCAGACTGTGGTCAAACAACAGGTGCAGGGAGGAAAAGAAAGTTATTTCCAATTTATTGTCCATTTTCTGGAGATGGTCATTGCTGCCTATACGGCAGTACTGGCGAGGGGGGAGAATTTCTTCCAGAATAATTGCGACAACTGGTATCACATGTGGGCGAGGTCTGGGGAGGGTCCACTTCTGATGGACATCACTAGATCTGTTGGCCTCCTGCAATAAGCTCTTGCTCACCATGAAGAGACAGCTTCATGTTGTCAGATCCAGGACACTGAAGCAGGATTTGAAATCACAGAATGGAATTGAATCTACTATCCTCTGTGTTATTACTCCAGGTAACGACTTCACTAGAGCCATAGCAACCACGCACTACTTGCTCATGACACAGTAACCTGGCTTAAGTTCATTTCAGTTATTTAACTAACCCTGTTGGTGGGACAAAAGCAGCTTCAAAAGTGGGTTAATCAGGCTGAGAGCATCGACTGCAGTCAACAACATAAAGTTACTTTAACCTCTTGATCATTGTCCCCAGGGACAAAGTCAATGGTTCCTCGGTTGTCCTGCAGTGCTGGTTAATTACTTGGATGCATGTCCTTAATTTTAGCAAAAGTCTGCTTTGGTTGATGTGTTTTGAAATCTCAAATGTTGTCCATCCATTTGTGAAAGAAAAGCATGTAGTAACAGTGGGGTTGAGTGAAACTAGGAGCACACTAAGCTTTTCTCCTCACTGACCATTCACCTGTGGGAATGATATAGAATTTATTGCCTCTCTCTCTCAGATGTCTGGCATTTGCTTGCAATTTCTGTACTTCACAAAAGTCACATGGCAGGGCCTTCTAAATGAAGGCAGTCACTGCAATAAAGACTATTCTGGCTATGGGAATCTCCCAGCTGCAACCCGTGACAATCTATATCCTGTCGCCTAAGCAACCATGTCAGATTTGTGTTGTTTGACATTTATCTGTGTCACATTTTGATTTATCTAGGCCTGAAGTTTCATCAACTCAAAACAACAAAATCCATTTGTAACAATAACATGTAACATACATGTTGAGTAACTGGAATATAGATTGCAAGCTTCAGATGTGGCCACAACATGGATCTGTGTTCCACTTAGAGACAAAGGGTCAGGAGCGCTTGTTGAAGGTAAGGCCTGGTGTTCTGATGGATGGACTACTGTGAATGAATGGGGCTGAGATGGGCTGAATGAACTTTGTGGTCCTCTCCTCTCCTCTCTCCTTTTGTCTTCTACTGACCTTCCAGCTCCAGGATAGCCAACTGCACCCCAACACCAGGAAGGTGAGATCAATGAAGCGGGGTACATTTCAGGGTCTCCCTCTATCTTTCTCTGAGAACTCATGAAGCCCTTGTAAGTCCCACATAGATGAGATGGGGAAAGAGGGTCCAAGCACATAGACATCGTTAGTCCTGTGTACTATGTACAGTATTACGTATGTGTGTGCATATTTATGTGTATGCAATGCACACACATTTGTGATGATTTCAATTTCCAAATGATTAAGGTGTAGCCTAGACCAGTCCGTGTAGTTCTACATACAACTGGGTATGACAGTATAAAAAGACTGAATGAGTCTGCAAAAAGGAATGAATTAGAAAAGGAATCTGATTAAGACTAACTTTCAGAAGCAGCAAGTTAAAAAATACATTGGCTTGCACAAACATTCCACATACAAGTATAAATTGTTGCATGCTCACACTGGACACTTGCAACATCAGGGCACCTCAAGGACACACCCAGTGCATGCTGGGAAACCACCGCGAGTGGCATTTTAATATTTGTTTTATAAAACTGACCTCTTTGGCTTTTTTCTTTTCTTCCGTCTTTTTTTTAAAAAAAGAATTTGTTTAAAAAAAAATTACAATCTGTACAGAAAATGTGTTTTTGCCGGCAGACTTTCTCCGGTGGGCAGGGAGGTGAGGCGCGTTACTTCCGGGAGTGTGGCAGGTAGCTGTTCTCGATGCAGAGGATGATGAAGGAGCTGGAACAGGGGCTGGAGCGCTGCTCCAGGAGCCGGCTGCTGAGCAGGGAAGAAGCCATACCCTTGCCACTGCCCTTATCATCTCTCCAGGCTTCACAGTAGCTGTCTCCCTGGCGCCTTCCCTTGGAATCTGACCCATGCCAGATCAACTTCTCAGACCTGAGGGATGAACGGGTGGGGGCGGGGAGGAGGAAAAGAGAGTTGGTAGGTGTGAGGGAGGCAGAAAGTGGGTACCCCCCCCCTTTACTCTCAGTCTGAGTAAGTGTTCCGACCCAAAACATCACCCACCCATTTTCTCTAGAGGTGCTGCCTGACCCGCTGAGTTACTCCAGCACTTTAATGTCAATGGGTACACTCATCCCAAGACCGCTGAGCTATCAGGGCCCTCCGGAGACAGTCCTCTTCTGCTCTCCATGCAATGGGGCCTTCTGCACTGTCAGACACCCTCCATCTTTCAATGTTATGCCAAGCCCAGGGCCTATTGCATGACACTGCGCTCGGTTCTTTGGAGTGTCTTGAACCACAACTTTTGCACTGAGAGCCTTACTGCATTAAAAGGCGATGCTTTGGGTGTAGTGTGCTGGTACATCTTGAGGACAGGGAAGTTTCTCATTTTACAAACGGAGCAATGGCCCTATTGTTGACACTTTCTCTTTCACTGCTTACCCATCTTCTTCTGTCTCTAATCCCACCCGACCACCTTACTTCACCATCTTCCATCCCACGTTCAAATCTCCAGCTCCCCCTTAAAGAAGCCTTTGACCACCCATCCTAATATCTCCTTCTTACCCCTCAGCCTCTATTGGCCTTTCCTAACCCCTATATGCAGGTCTTTGGTTTTACCACCTCAACAAGGCAATGGAACCAACCGCACTATTTACTTACCAGGCCTGGTCTCGAAGCACATCTCGTCCGTCGAAGGAATAGATGGCGGAAGATTTGAAAGGAGCTCCAGATCCGGTGAAGAGTGAGCTCCAGCTATCAAACAGCACCTCTCCCTAAGGACAAGGAGCAAGAGGACTCCTCAGTACAACCCACTGGCTACCTTAGACCTTCCCCAGAAACTTTACAAGAACATTATATTCTCCAATTTCAAGTAAAACCCATCCTTCTCTCTTTTGTACCATCCCCCCAGGTGGGTACACAGTTTCCTACCACCCCATTAGCCTGTTCCTTTCCCCTCTGCTTTCCGCTCATCTTCCACTCCTCCTGACTCTGATCCTTTGATTTCCTTTTATTGCCCACATTCCAGGAATGCATTCTGTGCCCGTGTGCCGTCCTGCTGGGAATGCATAATCAATCCTTGTGCAAACCTGTCAGGAATGCATTCCAACCCTGTTGCATTCCAACCCTGGCACAGCCCTGTCAAGGATGCATTACACCCCAGTGCAGCCCTCTTAAGAATGCATTTGCAAGCAGAGGTACTACTGCCTGGGATGTGTTGTTAGTTCCAGTGCAGCTCAACTTGGTACTCTGCAGAACATTGCTGCAGAGAGAATGGAAGTCCATTCTCGGCTACTATGTATGTAAACATTTATGTTTCTGGCCATGGCAAAGTGTGATGACTTACCTTGCCGTTGACAATGGGCACCGAGTTCCTGTCAGCGCGGCGAACCACACTATACAGGTCCTGCAGCCGGGACGAGAGGAAGCCCCTGAATGTGCCCATCAGACCCACTCCACGTGCCTGCTGGAAACACTGGAAGTCCACCCCACGGATCCCCTGCATGTTGCCTGTGAGGGGCGTGTTGAGAGCCATGAGATGCAACTGTAGGCAGAAGAAGAGAGTGTCAGCAGGCGGAAAGTAATCCCAGCTCTTACTCCAGGCTGAAGAAAAAAGAAAACATCGTTGACAAGGCTGCCAGTAACTAAACTGCAAAAGAAAGATGAATCTGGATGAGCATTTGAATGCCAAGTTATCGACAACCACAGATCAAAGGGGCGATGTAGTGGCTCAGCGGTAGAGTTGCTGCATTACAGCGCCGGAGACCCGGATTTGATCCTGACCATGGATGTTGTCAGAATGAAGTTTGCACGTTCTCCCTGTGACTGCGTGTGTTTTCTCTGGGTGCTCCAATTTCCTCCTACACTCTGAAGATGTATAGGTTTGTAGGTTAATTGGCTTTGGTAAAAATTGAAAATTGTTCCTAGTGTGTAGGATAGTGCTAGTGTACGGATCACTGGTTGGTGCGGACTGGGTGGACAAAGGGCCTGTTTCTGTGCTGTATCTCTAAAGTCTAAAGTGCTGGTAGGGGGTCTAATACAGATGTACAGCATGGACAAGGTGGGCCGAAGGACCTGTTTCTGTGCGATATGACTCAGTGAACTGCTTTTGATCGCTTTGGGGTCATGAAAGTGCTCAGTGATGCAGTGAATGGATCTGCTGCCTCGCAGCTCCACGGACCCCAGGTTCGATCCCGGCTTCAGGTGCTGTCTGTTTCGAAATTGCATATTCTCTCTGTGGCCGTGTGGGTTTTCCCCGAGTTGGCCGGTTTCCTTCCATGTTCCAAAGATGTTCAGGTTGTTTGCTCCCAATGTATAGGTGAGGAGTGGAATCTGGGGAGGAGTTGTTGGGAGTTTGGGAGGATAACATAAGTTAAGTTAGGTGCAAGTGTAAAAGTGGGTGATTATTGGTCAGCATGGGTCCTGTAGGACTAAGGGGGCCTGTTTCCATGCTGTATCTAAGGCCCTTTGGTAGACACAAAAAGCTGGAGTAACTCAGCAGATCAGGCAGCATTTCTGGAGAAAAGGAATGTAACGTTTTTGGTCGAGACCCTTATTCAAACCCAACCCGAAACGTCACCTATTCCTTTTTTCCAGAGATGTTGCCTGATCCATTCCATTCCAGCTTTTTGTGTCTATCTTTGGTGTAAATCAGCATCTGCAGTTCTCCTACACATAAGGCTCTGGTATTTACTCAGTTAGGAGCAGAGTACAGTTCATGCATCCGGCCCACATTATGCCACCCCCCCCACCCCCGTACCCCTACCATTTACCATTGGCACCCCATGCAGTCGGCCAGCATGGACGGGGGGAGTGACATGGGGTCGGTGGGAGATGCCGTGCTGGTTCCCCCTCTGAGTTCCGGCTGAGCGAGGAGGAGAGGTGGCTGCTGGCCTTCTCGGCACGTGCTGGGGGTGGTGCGGTTCCGGCTGCCTGCGCGGCTGGCTCTCCGTCCGTCGCTCCGGCTCACGGTTGCGGTTCTCCGGAGAACCCAAGTCCGTGGAAACCACTCGATCTGAACTGGGCGCAGATTCCCGCTGTCCGGAATACTGCACCACTGGCGGGGATCCCACTGCCTCCACTTTGTTTTCCTGTAAAAGGATCAGCATGTCAGGAAAATTAAGGCACAATCCAGGACTGAGCTTTAGTTGAGAGATTTTCCATGGAAAATTTTAGGTATAATAAAACCATTAAATATCAGTCGTGGTATTGATCTATTATTGCCAGTGTACTGAGGTACAGTGAAAAACTTTGTTTTGTACGTTAACTTGTTAAATCATACTATACATAGGTACAATCACAGCCATTACACAAGTACAACAATGCAGGGAGAATAATATGAGAATGCAGGATACAGCATTACAGCTACAGAGAAAGAGCACATTTAAAAAAAAGTGCAAGAGCTGTAACAATGTAGGTTGGAAGATCAGGAGTAAACCCTTAGTTTATGAGAGGTCAATTCACTAGTGGGGAAGCAGTGGTTACTAAATCTGTGATACAAACTTTCAATATTTTATATTTTTTGCCTGACAGGAGAGGGAGATGGGGAATCAATGTGGGGCAAGGCACCCTTGTTTGCATGACAGACTGGATGACATCCACAACTCTTTGCAATTTCTTGTGGACTTGGTCAGAGCATTTGCCAAACCAAGCTATGATTTCTCCCAGTAGGCTGCTTTCCACAGTGCATCTGCAGAAATCACAATGGACTATGAGGGATTTGAGATTAGCTCAGCAAAATAGTGGAGGTGCCGTGAGGGATAGAGCAGGAATAAGAGGCTGAATCGCCTGCTCTTGCTTCTTTTGGTTTGGTGACTGATGGTCTCACTCCAAGCTCAGAAGCTGGTGTGCTCTAAGCGCACAATGTCGTTGCCGCTCCGATGGTGTCCCACATTGTCAGGGCAGAAATCGCATTTGGTCTTGAAGGGTGGACGAAAAAGCTCCCAGGGCTGAAAATCATCGCAGACTTTCCTTGCGGCCTGCCCAATATTTATCCCTTAAGCAAAATCACTGAAAGAGCTTGTTGGGCCATTGCATGAGTTCAAACAGGTTATGTGTCTTTTCAAAATCAAAAGAACAAAAATATTTAAAGAAACAAACCACGATGTGTATATAAAGAAATAAATACTGAAGTGGAGAGTATACAAATCACGGGAGCAGAACTGTACTCACAAGGATTCCACCTCCAAGGTAAGGAATATACTCTCCAAGCTGTAAGAAAAGATAATTTTGTTAGGTAACCAGTTTCTCCGAAGCCTGCCCCTCTATATGTACACTGCTTTGGTTAATGCAGTCTCGGAGTACACATGTTTTGGTACATATTTACATATACAGTAAACCCTCCCAATATTGGACCTTGGGGCGAGAGGATGGTGTCCATTATTGCCGATTGTCCGTTATAACCAAGTGAGGGGGGTAAACATTAATCTAAGGGTGGGAGGGAAGAAATGCAGATTTGGGTGGGAGGGGGGGAGGGGTTTAAACAAGCAGGAATTCAGAGGCTGGGGGCCACAGAGCCCTCAGCCCACATGAGGTGTGCCGGAGACGGGCCTGGTACTCACACCACCTTCATGCTGGTTGCTCTCTCCGCTCCCACAACCAGACGCATACCACATTACATTGGGTAACTGGCGGGAGTGGGCGAGGGGGCAGCGCAAAGGGAGCTTCAGTCCGCTATAACTGAAATCTGTTATATAGAGGCCCGTTATTGCGAGGGGTTACTGTATAAAGTACTTTAGCATTTGAACATGTGTGTCTGTGAATAAGTGGTTTTGTCCCTGTATTGATGTGTGTGAAATGTGCTAGTGCATCTGTACATGCCTGTGTTCTGAGTGGATTGTGAAAATGTAATAGAATGTCACGTCGGGTTTGGCCAACGTGAAGCCGGAGGGGTTGACACATCGGACCAGGTTCCAAAAGAGTAGTGGATCTGAAAAACACTTACATAAACCTGCCGCCAGCCATCTCTCACTCGAATATACAGCTCTCCGCGTTCCATGATGTAAGCCAGTGTTCCCTCGTGTAGACTTTGAGAGATGCTGAGCATCGTTTGGTAGGTCTGTAGGACGGTAACCTGCATGATATTGAAATGTAATGTCAGGGATGCTGCTGACACAGATGAAGAATTATTGGACTGTGTCGAGGATTTTCTTTTTTTTAAACTTTAACTGGGAGGTCAAAAACTGTCCTCTTGTTCACAATAGACAACACGTTGATCAACCAAGAGAAGACAAGATGTTCAGCCCTACATTCCCGACGGTTGATCTGAAACTATTGCACTTCATTTTACGACGTCACCCTCTTCGGGAGTTAGTGCTGAAGAGGCCAGACTTACCCCAGACGCTGAGGTTGCCGATCCTGGGGGTCCGGGGGGACCAGGTGGGCCGACAAAACCTGTGTGTGGTAGAAGGGGAGGGGAGGAGAGAGGGTGTTGTGGGATGGGAAAGAGATAGAGGGAGAAAAATGTAATTCCACATCATGAAAAATGAATAGCCCTTCAAACCACGCTCACCAATGTGGGGCACATATTGTATTAATTATTCACTAACTGGTTGTTTTGCAGATTATTGTATGATTTGACCATCAGCTATCAGCAGGTACGGGCGAAAAGCCTACAAATCTCTCCTTGTTATTCATTTTTACTTGCTATCCTCCCGGATGCATTGGAGTGTTTGCTGGCGAAGTCTCAGCCAGTTTTAACCAGATTTGTCATGTTCTATGGTGAGGGCATAATCAATGGCCCTGAAAGCAATAGTAAGTTTGACCATTTGAACCCACCACCAAAACTCTTCTTTGAACAGATCCCTTCATCTGATGAAATCCTCTCTATATTAACCAAACCCAATCCAAGCAAATCCTCCCCACATCAAGAAAACCCTCACTAACCAGACCACATTCACTCCATAATCAACTAATTCCTCTTGATCTCAACCTAGAACTCTCCATCCAAACTAACTGCCCTTAACACAAACCAAATCCTCTGCATGGGAAATATTTTGCAACCCTATCAAACCTTCTCCATCCTAATTAAATCACATGACTCCAAACATTTCCCATTAGAACAAAATTATCTCTATCCCAACAAATCCTTCCCAAGTCAATTTAGTTCTCTCTATCCAAATTTAACTCTCTACATCCCAACCAATCTGCACCTTCAACTAATTCTGCAGATCAACAAATTTCTTCAGCCCAATCAAACAACATCACAAGCCACTCCCCAATACAAACCCAACTCTATTAAATCCTCTAGAACTCTATCAAACTCTCCCCAAAAGAACCAACCCCTCTCCAATGCAACCAAGCTCACTCCAACTGAACCAATCCTTGCCAACCCAACCACCCGCTTACTAATCCAAATAAATCCTCTCTGTCCTAACACCACAACCAAACACAGTCATTAACCCAGCCAAATCTCTCCAATTCTACCAAACCCCCTCCACAACAACCAAACCATTTCCACTCCATCCTGAACACTCTCCACTGCGACCAAATCCTCTCCAATCCAACCAACCCTCCCCACAGATACCAAATAATCTGTTCCACAACATTCACTCAACATCCATTCCACAACAATCAACCTCTCTCCATCCTGGTCAAATCTTCTCCATCTCAACTATCATTTCCTTTCCAACTAAATCCTCGCCATATTAAACAACCTCCCTTCAACCACCCTACCCTACAGTATATATCCACCCAAATTCATTTAAACTGTATATTTCAGAATAAAATAAAATGAGACCCACTTGTTGATGGTTGGTCTGGTGATACACCTGATGCTGGCAGGCCAGGTACACCAGGTAGTCCTGGGGGGCCGGGTGTTCCTGGGTAGCCGTAACCTGGGGGTCCTGGGTTGCCTGGCAGGCCTCTGGGTCCAACAATGCTGTCTCCTTTTGGCCCCTGGTTGATAAACAGATTGTTTGCTCAGATAATAACATTCAGTGAATGGGACAATGAAGCAAATGTCGGAGATATCCTCATTATCGGTGATAACCCCCACCCACTGAGTCCCTGATTGACTGAGGTTCCGTCTCCTGACCCTTGATCTATGACCCATTCTCCCCCTCCCCCTGATCTCAGCCTCCCACTGAAATGTCCACAGGAGGTTCTTACCTGAAGCCCTGGTCGTCCTGGAGATCCAGGAGGTCCTGCAGGCCCGGGTATACCCGAGCCATAGCTCGATGCTCTCTTCTCTCCCTTCTGCCCTGCATTACCTCGGTCTCCCTTCTCTCCCTGCAAGAGGACGGGTGGAAGGAAGAAGATGAAAGATCTTAAACTAAAATGAGCCAGCTAAGACTGAGCACAAAAACTAAACATGTCATGGATGACTAGCTCACAGCCAGTGGCCATCAACCCTGATTGACTTGCTTCCAATCACCCAATGCTGCCACCATCAGCATAGTGACACATCACCTCCCACGACCAATTGGACTTCTTGTTACTTCAAGGAATAATTACATCAAATAAGCATTGTTGCACCCCTGACGTTTTATCCCAGAGATCCCAGATTTGTATCCAGAGCTTATTCTTTAATTCCCAAAGATTCCAAGGCTATGGAAGGATTGAGAATGCTGAGGTAACTTGATAAAGACACAACTTCAATTATTTTATGAATAAACAGTCCTGAGCTACTGTCTACCTCATTGGAGACCCTCAGACTATCTTTGATCTGACATTACTGGCTTTATCTTGTACTAAACGTTATTCACGTTAATCCCTTCATCAAGTATCTGTATCCAGTAGATAGCTCAATTGTAATCATGTATTGTCTTTCCTCTGACTGGTTAGCACGTAACAAAAGCTTTTCACTGTCGGTACATGTGACAATAAACTAAACTCAACTCAACTCAACTAAAACTCCATCAGGCCTTTGGTGGTGAGGGAATAGCAGATTTCCAGACGATTGGATAATGTTTTGTTAACACTCCAACAACATTTTAATTCACTTTAATTAAGATGTTATATCCCAACTTTCTAGTGAATGTGATGGGTTTCAAGGGAATGCAGAAGTGGGGCCTTAGCAAATGGATGGAAGTGCTTGGGAACTAGGATTCTGGTGAGTGGATGCGGAATGCAGCAACTGGGGTCCTGGTGAGCGTAAAGAGAGTGTGGGAAATGGGGTCCTGGTGAATGGACACAGAGTCAAGATCACCTATGAGCCTGAATAGTTGGATAACAGATTACCAAAGTAAAGAACACAAAGTGCTAGTGTAACTCAGGCAGCATTTCTGTATACTCTGATAACCTGGAGACACAAGAACTGCAGATGCTGGTTTACAAATAAAAACACCAAGTGCTGGAGAAACTCAGTGGGTCAGTCAGCATCTGTTGAGGACATTGAGAGGCAACATTTTGGATTGGGACCCTTCTTCAGACAAGTCCAGTCCGAAGAAGGGTCCCAGCCCAAAACATCACCTGTCTACGTCCTCCACAGATGCTGACTGACCCGCTAAGTTACTCCAGCACTTGGTGTTTTTATTTGTAAACCATCATCTGCAATTTCTTGTGTCTCCAGATTGTAAGTGTGTACAAAAACTGTCAGCAAAGTCAAATCTTCACTAACGATCTCTATGTAGATACAAAAAGGTTTGGGGCAGAATGTAAGCAGGTGCCCAAGCCAGTACTGCAGTCACAGGGAGCATGAGAGTTGAGTTTGTCAGTTGGAAGATTGTAACACTTACCCTGTTTGCAGAGTGAAAATCATACACATCATAAGGAACGATTCCTGAAGGGGAAGAGCACAGAGACATTAGTACTGGTTCAGGTGCAAAGAAACACTTCAATAACATCAACAAAATGGTTGAGCTGTTGGCTCAAGTCGAGCTGCCCTAGTGTGGTCCTGACCTTGGTGAAAGGCAGGCCTCACACTTCCCAAGGAAGTCTCCGTGATGTAGGGAACGTGAGATACTATGGTCCCTGGTCTCCTGCCCTTCTTATTGTCCCACTACTTCAACCATTCACCCCTTCAGAATTAATGCTTGACACTGTGTGCCATCCACAAGAGGTTACTGAACAGCTTACAGAGACCACCATCGTGACCGTCGCACGGATAGACGGGTGGGCCACAACCCATGGAAGACGTCGAAAACCCGGCGACGCCAAGTAGCCCGGCCAATGGGCCGCGGCTGCCCCGTGAAAACGTCGCTTAGGACAGTAACCCCGGCGGGACCCAACGGCCCGTCGCCCAGCACCAAACCAGAAACCGCAGTTGGGTAGGCTGGTATCTCCTCGTCCGCCAGCTGCACCGCAGCCAAGGCGGAATAATCTATGGCCGGGACCACGTCGAGGACGGCTTCATCAGCTGGGTGGGACAGGGCATCAGCAACCAGGTTACATTTGTCAGCAATGTGGCGGATGTTGGTTGTGAATTCGGAGTTGCCGTGGGCTGGCGCTGCTGCCGAGTGGACCAGGGATCTGAAACCTTAGCGAACGTAAAGGTGAGGGGCTTATGGTCAGTGAAGGCAGTAAAGTCCCGGCCCTCCAGGAAATTGCGGAAGTGTCGTACTGCCAAGTGCAAGGCGAGGAGCTCCTGGTCGAACGCACTGTACTTCCGTTCAGCCCGGTTAAGCTGGCGACTGAAAAAGGTGAGAGGCCGCCAGTGACCGGCGAGCGACTGCTCCAGCACGCCGCCGACCGCGGAGCCCAAGGCATCCACCATTAGTGCTGTAGGGGCATCGACCCACGGATGCACCAGCATCGTCGCCCGAGCCAATGCTTCCTTGGCCCCATCAAAAGCAGTAACCCCGGACTAAGTCGACCTCCAAAAGGAACAGCCTCAGCCAGGTGGGCGGAGAAGTCCTGGATGTGGGGAATAGGGTAGCGATCCGTGATGGTGGCGTCGTTCAGGTGGCGGTAGTCACCACAAGGCCTCTAGCCCCCGGAGATCTTCGGTGCCATGTGCAGCGGGGAAGCCCATGGGCTATCCGATCTCCGGACAATTCCCATAGCCTCCAAGTTGCGAAACTCCATTTTGGCGATGTGGAGTTTGTCGGGAGACAGCCTGCGGGCGCGGAAGTGGAGCGGACGTGGAGGCGGTGGTCCTGAATTAACAATGTGATGCACCACACCATGTTTCAGGCTGGCCATGTGGAATTGCGGAGTCAAAATTTCAGGAAAGTCCCTGAGCGTAAAACCTGAGCGTAAATGTTGTCCACTAAGACACCTGGTTGCGGATTGGCGTGGCGGACATAGCAGGGCGCAAGGAGATCACTTCCAATGTGGAAGCGTGAACGAGGCGTTTCCCCCTCAAGTCAACTAAAATTGATTGCGCCCGCAGGAATTCGGCGCCCAGCAACGGTGAAAGGCCAGGTGAAGTGGCAAGGGCCAAAGATAAGCGGAATGGTGCGGACGCTGTAAGTTCATAGGGTGCTGCCATTCGCGGCAGTTAACGAAGGCCCCTGCTTCCCAGAACGAGTGCCCACCTCCGATGGGGACAAAACGCTGACTTCCCCCTCTGTGTCCACCAGGAATCGTCGTCCCGAGCGCCAGTCCCATGCATATAAGCGGTGTATGCGGCCGACCGCCGAGGTGATTACTGGCGGCCGGCCCCAGCATTTCCCGGACACGGACAGAGCGAGCGGCATTGGCGGGCTGCGGAACCCCAGCATTGGTGGTAGAAGCACCAATTCTCCTTCTTGTTCATACCAGCTTCTCCCGGAGCAAGAAATTCAGCTGAGCCCCCGGTGAGCACGGCCCCAGGTCGCTGCGCCCTCGAAGGCGCTATTGACACACGATCAAGCGAACCTCCGCCCTGCCCCCTGGCCAGCCACAGCTCATCTGCACGTTCCGTTAGCTGCAGGGGGACATCGAAACTCGCCCAAGAGGAGCAGGCGGATGTCGTCGGGCAACTGCTCTAGGAAGGCGTACTCAAAAAGCAGGCAGGGTTGGTGGCCGTCCATGTGCCTGAGCATTTCGCTCATGAGGGCCGATGGCTTACAGTCGGCGAGCCCGCCCATGTGGAGGATCTGCGCCACTCGCTCCAGGCGGCTGAGCCTGAAAGTGCGGAGGAGCAGCACCTTGAGACCGTTGTATTTGTTGGCCGCTGGCGGTTCGCACAAGTAAAGCACCAACCGACCGGCCATCTCTTGGTCGAGTGCGCCGACGACATAGAAGTAGCGGGGTCATCGGCTGTAATCCTGCGGATGTGGAATTGAGCTGCCGCCTGCTGGAACCATACCGGGGGCTACGAGGTTCAGAAGACCGGCAGCTTAAGTGCAACTGCGTTTGGCAATGGCAGGCCGAGCGCTGGCGGCGTCCATTATTGCCATCCAAAATACCTATTTCGGACCGTCGAGGTCACCAATGAAGCGGGACTCGTGTCAAGCGAAGTTTTCTTTATTCCTCAAGCACCGTACGGCTCCCCAAACCCCCAACCAGTTCAACTCCACTACTAACTGCCACTCCTCCCCGTTCCAAGTTCCGTGACCCCGCCCCCGAACCGAGGGTTCGCACTATGCGTGGCTCACCACCAGGGACCGCCACAGTTTTATCTTTCTTCCCAAATTGCAAAGACAAAGACAGTGTGACAGCTTGGGTTTTACACCCGGCACCCTTCGCCTCACCCCTCACCTGCACCAACAAAAAGACGTGCAGGCCTGCAGCCCAACCACTGGCAGTGGCGCAGCCCCACAGCCCCACAACACCACATCCCCACATCCCCACAGCACCACATCCCCACAGCACCACATCCCCACAGCACCACATCCCCACATCCCCACAGCACATCACCACATCACCATATCCCCACAGCATCACGTCCCCACAGCACCACGTCCCCACAGCACCACGTCCCCACAACACCACGTCCCCACAGCACCACGTCCCCACAGCACCACGTCCCCACAGCACCACGTCCCCACAGCACCACGTCCCCACAGCACCACGTCCCCACAGCACCACTGCCCCACATCCCCACAGCACCACATCCCCACAGCACCACATCCCCACAGCACCACATCCCCACAGCACCACATCCCCACAGCCCCACATCCCCACAGCCCCACATCCCCACAATGCCAGGGACCTGGGCTCCAGCACCCGGAGGAAACCCCACGGCCACAAGGAGCACCCAAGGCCAGGATCGAACCCGGGCCCCCGATGCTGCGAGGCAGTTGCTCGACCATTGACCCACAGGAGTCTACTACACCACAAACCTGCACATCACCGCAACGCGGGAGGAAATCCGGGCATCCGGAGGAAACTCATGTGGCCACAGGAAGCACCCGTGGTCAGGGCCGAACTCGGATCTTTGGCCCTGTAAGGTAGCAACTCTACCATGGTGCCACACAGTCCCAAGGTATTGTGCATTTTGTGTCCTTTACTGTTTATTGTGCAGTGAATGTTTAATGGCTGTTTTTCCAAGAGTACTGTATATAATTAACCCTCTTATCCATTTATAGTTTACAATCTGTAATGACGGATACCATCACCCCCCATGTGGTCCGTTGTAGCGAGGGTTTACTGTACTTGAATATGTGTTGGCATCTTCCACTCTGATTGTTCATTGCTATCTTTCCAGTGCATGGCTGAATTGTTTTGAGCAAGTATTGAATTCTTACAGGAACCTTTTATACTGCTGCTGCCAGAATCTATTTCTACTCACCGGGTGGGCCTGGTATTCCTGGCTGACCCACTTCCCCTTTGGTCCCATGGGAACCCGGATAACCTGGGCTGCCATGCTCTCCTTTTGAACCTGTACAAGAGAAGAGAGCAAATGCGAATGTAAATGGTCATGAAGCTGTTGTTGCAGTTCAGATAATCCTAATCCTGCTAAAACAAGATAGTTGTGTTCCTAAGAAACCATGTGTTAGATTGTGTGAATGGAGTAAAATGGGTTAGTGGCTAGAGCGTTTAGACTCGCGATGAAAACGATTTCTCCCCCTAGAATTTTCAAAGATAATGAATGGTCTTTTTAATTTATAAATTTATTTTTGTCACTGCAAAGTAAAAATACTAAAGGCCATATGTAACATTCGGTATGCCACCGATTGAAGCAATTGTTTGTCAATTTCAATGACCACCTGCAGTGAAACCGACAGACATCATTATACTTTGAGATGGTTACATGGAAACAGTCATTTTTCCTAGATTGCTTTGTTTTTCCAAGACAGTTTTTTTACCCAGCTTGTCAATTGCCAAATTGACAAAGTAACTTTTAAGTTGTTATCATGTTCCCGATTGAATCAATTAGGGCGGTGTAATATAAATAGTGTTGTTTAATTTGTTTAATTTGTCAATCACATTAGATCCGTATGCATTATATATTATGTATTCTGCTTTGTGGAAATACACAATGTAGCGGAACTATCTGTATTATAGAATAGAGTTTGGAGGCTTGGTTCAACAGGTTAAGGCTGGAATCTACACTCATACCTCTGTCTCCATTTATCCCGGCAACATTACATCAGCACTCTGTGGCCAATAGAACCAGGAGCATATCTTAACACATGAATGTTCAAGGTGATGGCTCACCACAAGCTTCTGGGGGGTATTTAAGGATTGTCAATAAATGCTGGTGGTTACCAGTAACAACCACTTTCCTTAAAAGAACGGGGGAAAGGAACAATGACAGTGATAAAGTTTGCAATGCAATGAGAGATCACTGGATTTGGCCATCAGGAGGCCAATAAATTTGTTCTAAGCAGTTCTGTGTCAATTATTGCAAACTAAGAAATCTGAATTTAAACAGAATATACCAGATTATTTCAATAAATCAGGCAGTATTTGTAGAGTGACAAACACATTTTTCAGATTGACGAAGGCACAAGAGACTGCAATGCTGGAATCAGAAGCAAAAAAACAAAGTGCTGGAGGGACTTAACCTCTGTGGAGGGAGAAGAACAGACACTTTTTGGACCCCTCTTCTGTCTGTGATGCCTCATCATTTTATTTCTGCATCTGTATCCAAAGGAAAAGCAATCGCTTCGCCTTTAACCTCACACGAATTGAATTGAATTGAATTCCACATTCCAAAGATGTACAGGTATGTAGGTAAATTGGCTTGGTAAATGTAAAAATTGTCCCTAGTGTTAATATGTGGGGGTCACTGGTCAGCGTGGACCCGGTGGGCTGAAGGGCCTGTTTCCATGCTGTTTCTCTAAACTAAACTAAAATTGAATTGAATTGAATACTTCAAATCGAGTGCCATCAAGGTCAAGATGAGGCCTCTATTCAACTCCTTCCCTCCAGCAAAATTGAGGATCTCAGTGCCAGAACATTAGTCAGGGGATAAACGCACTTTATTCCAGAAGAGCAATAAATGGGTCTTTACCTGGTTGTCCGAGAAGTCCAGGATAGGGGGCAGCTCCTGCACCAAACACCTTCAGAAAAGAAGGTAAGAGCAAGTCAGTGTTAGCCAAACTCCGCACCACTTTTCCCAGCACCAGCCAGGGCTCATGGCTGGCACTCTTGTCTCATAGAGAGAAGGGAGTGAATTCCTCTCTCCACATGAACTTGAGCGCTAATATTTAGGCTGGCCCTTCAGAGCTACGGGTGGGGCATGGTGGAGGTGCTGTCTCTGGGTTGAGACCTGAAGCTGAGAGTCTGGCTGCTCATTCCAAGACACTGTTCCGAGAAGCACCGCTGAGTCCCTCAACTGCAGTGTTTGTTTCAGAGAGTGTCAGGCAAGTGAACAATATGGCCAGTCCACAGCTGAGTGCAACGAGGGCCTCCATGTTGACCTGCGAGATGTTCCAAAAATTGGAAGGTGATGCTAACCAAATAACCTACAGCCCGGGAGATACATGTTGGTCAGGACACCGGGGAATACTTCCGTTGTTATTCTACACGATTGTGCTCAGAGATCTTCCATGGGAATAGACATGGCCTACGGCCAAAAGGCAGGACTTCTGACAATGCGGCATTCCCTCACTGCTTCACTGGAGTGTGGTCAAAGATACTGGAGAACAATGAGCCCGAGACCTGATCTGGAAGCTAGAACCTGGGCGATGGCTGGGATTGTCCACAAGGGATGAAGTGAGATAGACCTCTTGTACCGTGCTTCATTTACTACCTCCCTCTCAGCTGCGACCCACTTACGTTGTTGTCAAAGGATGATGCCAGTAGCCCAGGGGCTCCAGGAGGTCCAGGGGGTCCCGGAGGGCCAGGAATACTCTTAATATGGAAGGAAAACAGAATCAGAGCAAAGCTGGGAATTAAACAGCGGTTTTGTCAAATAAAGTAATCAGGTGGACTTACCCGGAATCCATAACTGCTGCCATAATCTCCTCCCTCACCCTTCTCCCCTTTCAGTCCATTTATCCCAGGACGACCCTATCCAAGAGAAAAGATGGGATTAGACCGTGAGAAAAGATGTGGCGGCAACGGTGGCGCAGCGGTAGAGTTGCTGTCTTACAGCGCTTGTAGCGCCAGAAGCCCAGGTTCAATCCTGACTATGGGTGCTTGTTGTATGTGTAATTTGTCCCAAGTGTGTGTAGGATAGTGTTAATGTGCGGGGATTGCTGGTCAGTGTGGTGCGGTGTGGGCCTGTTTCCGCGCTGTATCTCTAAACTAAAATAAACTAAACTGCAATGTACCCGTGCAAATATCTTTTAATTGTTAGTATATCAGCTTCAATCACTTTGTATGGCAGCTCATTCCATATCCTATGGAATCCATTCCATATTCTGTATGAAAAAGCTGCCCTAGAGATTCCTATTAAATCTTTCCCCTCTCATCTTTAACCTATACCCTCTAGACCCTGGTTCCCCAACCGCTGGGAGAGTGTGTACATTCATACTTTCTTTGCCCTTCATGATTTTATACACCTTGAAAGATCACCCCTCAGTTTCCTACACACCAAGAATAACATCCAGCCTTCCCAACCTCTCCATATATCTCCATCCCTCAAGTCCTGGCAACATCATCATCAAACTTTTCTGCACTCTTTCCAGCTTAATGACATCTTTCCTAGAGCAGGTTGATCAAAACTAAACGTAGTACTCCAAGATAGACATGCTGGGTTACTTTCGCATTTTGTGTCTATTTTCGATAAAAACCGGCATCTGCAGTTCCTACATACACAGTACTCCAAGTATGGCCTCATCAACGTGCTATACAACTGTAACATAATGTTGTAATTTCTATGCTCAATTATTTGACTGATGAAAGTCAACATGCCAAAAGGCTATTTCATCACCCCATCACCCCGTCACCAACCTCTCCTGGACCACCCATATTGAAGCAACGACCAAGAAAGCACACCAACCTTAGAAGGCTTAGGAAGTTTGACATATACCCTACAACTCTCACCAACCTCTACAGATGCACCATAGACATAATTTTATCAGGATGCATATCAGCTTGGTTTGGGAACAGCTCCATCCAAGACCGGAAGAAATTGCAACGAATTGTGGATGCAGCCCAGACCATCACACAAACTAACCTTCCTTCTATTGACTCCATTTATACCTCACGTTGCCACGGCAAGGTCAGCAGCATAATCAAAGACGAGTCGCGCCCTGACCACTTCCTCTTCTTCCCTCTCCCATCAGGCAAAAGGTATAGGTGTGGAAACGCACACCACCAGATTCAGGGACAGTTTTTTCCCAGCTGTTATCAGGCAACTGAATCATCCTACCACAACCAGGCAGCAGTGCTGAACTACTATCTACCTCTTTGGTGATCCTCGGACTATCCTTATCGGACTTTGCTGGCTTTACCTTGCACTAAACATTATTCCCTTATCATGTATCTATACATTGTAAATGGATCGATTGTAATTATGTATTGCCTTTCTGCTGACTGGTTAGCACACCACAAAATCTTTTCACTGTACCTTGGCACACATGACAATATACTAAACTGAACTGAACTGAATCTGTGGTGCCACCTTCAGGGAATCGCTGGCCGGTGCAGACTCGGTGGGCCGATGGACCTGTTTCCGTACTGTGTCCCTAAACTAAACTAAACTAAAAAAGGCAGGTTTGTCCCGAGGCCAGGAGGGTGAGAGTGACTCTGGCCCTCCATCTGGGGTTTTAAGATATTCCAGATTTCACTAAGGACCAGCATTGACCATTTGAATAACATAATTTCAGGGAAAATTTATGAGAGTTCTGTGAGTTTCTCAGAAGATAGAATTCCACTGCTGATGATTTTTTGTTAACATCATTTGGGATAAATTTACAGTGCTGCAGGATTGAAAATCCTGACAAGAAATACAGCATTTCTGGACAATAAACATGTGCCAAATTGCTGGACTCCTGGTTAACCTGCTTCAGCAGCACAGCACTATTTCTTTGGGGTTATGTGAAGGAATCTCTAGCCTGCCTAGGGTTGATATGTTACTACACTAGACACGATATTGGGAGGCAGCATTATTTGTTCATTCAGTCAAATACAACCCCAGTTCAGAGACAGTAAGGAAATAACTATCAACACAACTCACCGGTCTTCCTGGAAAACCTATTTCGCCTTTCCGACCTGGATATCCTGAGATGCCCTGTAAAAACAAAACATAAGAAATATAAGAAAGAGCAGGCCGTTCACCCATTGTGCCTGCCCTACCATACAATAGGACCAAGACTGCTCATTGCCACCGTCCTGCATTAATCTTCATATTCCTTGAATCCTTGAATTCCCGATGGATTAAATTGTAAGGTAGGGAGCTCAGCTGGAAGCACCCATTGATGCTGGGCACTGGTATCCACCCTTCAAATTAATCCAATGAGGTGCTGGCTTTTCGAGGTGAGGTCTTACTCAGCCATAAAATTATCACCAGGAAAAATGGTCAGACATCCTTCTATTTACAATCAAGTGGAATATACTGTTAACCAGTAGACAGTTAACGTTTAAAATCACCACACACAGGCTCTGGCATATAATGGCATGACCATCACTGAATCCCTCACTCTCAATATCCTGGGGGTTACCACTGACCAGAAAATAAACTGGAGAAGCCCAAAACCCAAACCAAGAGCGGGTCAGAGGTAAGGTAACTCACCTCCTAACTCCTCAAAGCCTGTCCACCATGGTGAAGATGATGCTCTCTATTACATGGGTTGCAGAATCTGGATCCCAATTCTGTGGGACGGGTTATGATAGTATAGGAGGTGGAGGTTGGGGAAGGGTGGTGGAAATCTGGGTTTCTACATATTTAGTGTAGTCCTTCAGTGTCTTTTTATTTTAAGTGGAACCTTGGCCTGATGCCAGCCTTCCATTCAGGCAGGGAGTGAACAGAGGGCCGGGGTTGACTGCAGCACCAGGCAGGGAGCCTGCAGCTGGTGATGGCAGAATAGACAAAGAACCTGATCCCTGTGCAAGGATTCAATCTCAGGATGAGGGTCATCTGTTTATTGGGAATGGGATTTAAAATGATTAGTATGAATTCACAAATGAACAGGGGAGATTTGAAGTTTGGGTAATGTATGGGGAGAGAATCTATTTCCTTACTGAGGAGCTCTCCAGATTTGACTGGATCTTGAAAATAAACGGATCTCTGGGATCCTTGTGATGGCACAGTAAAGCAACTAGGTTTAGAGCAGACATGAACTCGTGCTGAGTAGATAATGCAGTGGCAAAGCTCGATGGATAACGTGAGCTGACACAAGTCGCATGCAACATGAAAGCGGTAACTTTACCTGTGGGCCCTTGGGGCCAGGAATACCAGGACCACCCTGAAAGGAAAATGTTTACAGACATTTAGATACGAAGCAGTCCAACTGAGGAACCAATTCAGCCCGACCAATTCACAATGTGAGAACAAACCCCTAGGCCTAATGATTGTTCGAGTGGTGGGGCAGAGGTTGAAGGTCGAGAACCGCAAGGAATAATCGCAGAACACATTCTTCTACTGGTGGCTGGAGTATAACCTTTTGTACATCATCCAGAGGGCAATGGTGGCACAGTGGAGCAGGGGTTAGAGCTGCTGCTCATAGCCCGAGAAACCCGGGTTTGATCCTGACCTCTGTCTCTGTGGAGTTTGCATGTTCTCCGGGTTCTCAAGTGACCTTCCACATCTCGAACACGTGTGGATTGGTTGGTTAATTGGCCGCTGTAAATTATCTCCAGTGTGCAGAAACTGTGGAGAGTTTATGGGAATGTGGGGAGAATAAAATAGAATTATTGCAGGATTAGTCTAAATAGGTGATTGACCTTGGACACAATCGGCCAATGGGACTGCTTCCATGCTTAAACAGCGGAAAACTTAACAAATTTTTAACAGTGGCTGCACAAATCTCAGTCGTACCACACTTGGGAGTGCTGAGTTAGATTCCAGTTTCTAAATTACACAGGATATAGAAACACTGTGTCAAGTACAATAGAGAAACCCAACTCATCTCTTGGAAAGCACAGTGTGTCCGAACAGAGGAAGACTAGACAGGGAAAGAGCAAAAATAGAGGGCATCAAAATAAAATACACGCCAAAAGTAAAATAGGGGAACTGACAAGGAACTTGTTTATCCAGAGAGCAGCGAGAATGTGGATGTCAGATAGTGGTTGAAGCATAGATGTCCAGGGCTGGGGAAAAAGTATCGATACATTCAAGGTATAGCTAGTTAAGAACTCGAGTAAGGCACTAGTAGTTTATTCTTATAAAATAGGATGAAGAAGAAATAGAATGCCTTAAGCAGAGAATAAGCACCACTGGATAGGTCTCTGTCATACAGTTTACATAATTTAATGTAATCATCACCTCGGAAACAATGGCATGTATTTAGAAAAGCTCTCCACCAGCTCAGAAGGATGAGCCCTATTGGCTCATCCGCCTGCTCAATTGATGTGAACTTCACCTTAACCAATGAACTTGCTTGTACTGGCCAGTTCTCATTTCTTTTGTGCATGATGAGGGGATTTTGTAGATACTGGGAGAGCATTCCCAGAAACAGTGAGTAGCCCACCTAAAGTGCCTGGGTGTCATGGCTAAATTGGATAAAAGCAAGCCTCAGATTTCACAGACACCAATAATGGAGTTATGTCTCACCTAATTTGTTGATTCCCTGATTTTGCACAACGTTACGAGTTTAAAACTAGTGAAGCTATTTAATCGCTAGTTGTATGTACTGCAATATTTGGGAAATTAAATCAGTTAAGTTGCATAATTATTTGGAACTGGGGGTCAGATACTGTTATATCATTCTGTACCTTGAACACAAACTAATGTATCTCCCAGTTTCCAAGTTAATTCCCTTACTCAGCCCTCGATGAATGTACTGCTCTCTGAGCTGTGGCTGTACCAGCTGCTGAAAATACCCACCAGTCACAATTCATCATGCCTGGAATGAATGAAGCGAGTCCTGAAACCTCACTGCCTTCTCACCCCCTCACTAAAGTGGACCGTTGAGTGGGATGGGGATAAATTTCCCTCCTCTGATGATGGATCCTGTACACCAGTCAAAGTAAACCATTCCAGTTTCATTAATCGAGTGCCATCTAAGTACAATGAAACCACACACCAGCTTTTCAGATCAACACAACACAAGACTCTGCCTTGTTCTGAGACTTCATACATTAGCCAGACTGTTACGTAGGTTTGTAGCAAACAGGCTTCAATCAACTTTAACCATACCAGTTGTAGCCAGAAATACAAAACCTGACAGATAATCTTTGCCACTTCCAAGTTCCCAGTACTGCTTTCTCAACACTCTCCTGTCAATTGGCTCCTGTCCTTGAAGGAGTTGCCAAGATGTATTTAACATCTCTAGATGGGATTGTTCACCATTCTGTTGCTTTTGGAAAATGGAATGATGGCAGGCAAGAAAGGGGCCTGAGGATCAACAGAACTGGTTCCCAACCTGGATAACCCCCAAATGCTACCATTCCAGGAGTGCCTGGGGACCCTCCAGGAATCCCCTGCAATCAATAAGCTGGGAGGAAACAGTCACACGGACATTAGCAGAAAACTTTATTTTGCTTCTGGTTCCTTCTCAATACTTTTATTGGGTTGTGAAATGTCAAAGTGGGAAAAGGGCTGTTTGATTGTACGGTGTGTTTGGAGATGTGGGGTGGGTGGGAGGCACTGCCAGGAATGCAGCCAATCAAAGCTACCAAACCACAGCCGCAGTCATATCACAGGCACAGCCATCTGGATCAAACTTTGTTTAATTTTTCTTTCTTACATCAGTTCAGTGTTGGTTTGATAATGGCCCTCCACTTATATCACTAAAATCCACAAACAGTCTGCAATAACACAAAACAAGGATGTTGCCAGAATTTAGGGATTGTAACTACTTTAAAGGGTTGTGGATGTCTAAAGATGAGGGTGAGAGCAGCCAGGTAGACATCTTTGACAACCATGGGTGGACATGGACACTGTTATCAGACAACTGAAAAGTCCTTCCATGTTAGGGTGTAATCCTGATCTCCCAACCCACCTCTTTGCGGAACTTGCACCTTTTGTTATCTGCACTTTCTCTGTAAGTGTAATGCTATAGCTCTAACACTATATCCTGCACTCTGGTCATTTTCTCCGTACGACCTGTTGCACTTGTATGTGGTTTGATTGTACTCGTGTAGATTGACATGACTGAATAGCACACAAACAAGGTTTTTACTGTATCTCAGAACAGATAACAATAATACACCAATATCAAAACGAATAAGTTCCCACAAGGGGCTAAGATGGTGACAAAAGCGAACTCAGATTTGTGTAGCCGCTGCTGAATTTGCTAACCTCCTGTGTTTTTGCTGCCCTTAGAAAGATATCTAAAAGTTGCACTCTATGCACTAATTCAAGTAGATGTTTCAAGAGAGAATCAGCAACCTACTTCCTTCAGAGTAATTGGGATAAACAGGTACGGTAATGGAGCAATAGAACAGCTGACAGGATGAAATGAGGGAAGGTTTGGGGGAGAATGTAATGGAGCAGAGATTCTGGCAATGATGGACTACTTCAGTGCTCTGCATTCTTGCTCCTGTTTTCATGGGGGTAGCCACTAGCATACCTCAACCAGACTGGACTTCTCAGCATCTCCACCAACTAACCTTCAGATCGATGCTTGCAGAAAGCAAGTTGGTCAACATGGCTTCATCGAGGCCGTTGATGTAATGTGGCTCTCCTTTATCGCCCTGAAAAGGCAGGACACTTCATGTCAAGGTGCCAACAGCTCTGATAAAATGTTTTTTATGTCTTAAATAACAAATATCCTTGGAAATTCCTTCACAGTCATACATTAAGAAAAGTATTATGACTCTTTTGCCTCCAGCAGGAGTTCGAGTGCAGTGACCTCCTCAAACCACTTGAGGTGCATTTATACTTTCATCCCCCATTTCCTCTACAAAGGCAAGGCTTTATCCCAAGCTGTTATGCAGTTGAATTCAAATCATCCAACCATTTTGAACTTGCAACTGAGGTTAAGTTAGTCTCCACCATTACCAAAGCTGCCCTATCAAGTCAAATGTCCCCCCATCCTAGGCATGTACTGCCGTAGCTCTACTGACACTGGACCAAAATCCCAGGACTTCCTGTCCATTAATACTGTGCAAGCACCTTCACCACAGTGGTGTAAGAGGCGTGCTCCCCACCACAGTGGTGCAACGAGTAGAGTCGCTGCCTCACAGCACCAGGGACCTGGGTTCAATCCCGACCTCTGGCAATATCTGCTCAAAGACCTGTGGACTGTAAACTTCCCTTAGTGTGTAGGTGAGTGGTAGAATATGGTAGAAGTAGATGGGAATATGGGGAGAACAAAATGGGATTAATGTAGGACTGGGTGGTAAGTGTAGACTCAATGGGCCGAAAGACTTTTCCATGCCATATCTCACCATGACTCTAAGGTATTGGCAAGAAATGTCAAATTTGCCACGAGATCATCCATGAACGGAGAGAAACAAATCCCTCCAGCTATGCTCATGGCTCCACAGCAAGATCCAACAGTGCCTTACTCCCACCCTCACTCAGATCAGCCGCACAGCCAGTTAGACTGGGAGTAACTCACTCAATCCAGGCCTGGAACCCGCAGAATTCAGTACCGCACAGAGCATATGGTGGAGTACATAAGGGGAAAATGTTTCCAGGTGGTAGGAGGGGCAATAACCAAATTTAAGGTAACATTTTTTTTTAAACAGGGAGGATTGGTTATTTTTACCCAGTGAGAAGATTCAAAAGTGTCTTTCTATCAGAATTAAGGTGACCTGTAAAGCATGGCAGACAAAAGATGATGGCAGTTTGATGAAAATCCTGAAATTATCCTCTTACACTCCTTTCTCTGGAAAACCCACCGCTTAGCTTTTTGAACGCTTTATGTGGCCTGGTGTCAATTTTTATTTGAAGAGGTTAAATCACTTCAAAAGCATCCGTTAAATGCAAGTTGCTACTTGGAACGCCTACCTTTGGCCCGACTGGTCCTGAAGGCCCTGCATTTCCTTGGTCACCTTTTGGACCACTGGGACTCTGAGGAGCAAGAACAACTCAGTCATAACATTAAGTATGAGAGGAAGCACAAAAGCTTTGCAATATTGCAAGTGAGAACCTTGTACCTTTTAGTAGAAAATAATGAAACAAGAGACTACAGATGCTGCAATCTAGAACAAAGGGCAAACTGCTAGAGGAACTCAGCAGGTCAGGCAGCATCTGTGGAGGAAAATGGGCAAACAACATTTGAGTCTGAAGGACCCTGACCTAAAATTTCACCTGTGCATTTCCTTCCACATATGCTACCTGGCCCACTGAGTTCCTCCAGCACTAAAAAATGGTTCCTACCTCTCCTCCAGACATAAGTCCATCAACCGTCTGAGGAAAGAGAGAATAAGTCACCACATCACGTTAAGCAGTTATTTCAGTTTTAATTTCAATGCAGTGAATCTCTGAAATGTCTCCATCTTTACCAACTGTTGCTTCAGTTACTAGATGTCCTGGTTCCATTACTATAATCTCTGAGCTTGTGGGAATCAACCGAACTTGATGTGATTTTGTGCTGGTTTCACCAAGGTGTATTGCATCCTATCATCTCCTGCTCCTCTCCTGCCCACTTTCCCCTTCCTTGTCTCCCCACCCAAACCGCAGAAGGCCATTCACCAGTAAACCCCATGCAGCTAAAACCTTGGTCAACCATCCCTTGGATCTGGTGCCATTGGAGAATAGAAGCTACTGGAAGACTAACAGAATCAAACCATGCAATATGATGAGGATTCCTGGGCATGGAATGCCTCTGACATTTGTCAGTGCTGCGGCAGCTTCAGCTCAACACCCTCATTACTCCTACTCTGGCTGAGTCAGTAGGCAGCACTGACTCAATATAACTGCAGGAAGTTGTCAACCTGCTGCTGGAACAGGAGAGCCGAGGACCTCTTGGGCAGTTCAAATATCTCAAGCTAGTGCACAGTTGGCCAGGAGTTGTGAACTTTCCAACAGTTACATGCTAAACGCTCAGTACCACGTGGGAAGGTCAGGACCACTATTTCGAAAAGTAAGGCAGTTTTCCTCTGCCTCTGGACAACATCATTGAAATGAATGATGTGGTTGCTGTATGCCTGCAATGGGTGGGTCCTTGGAAAACACACGTTGGCCGTTGTTTTCCCTCGACCACATTTCAAAATGTACTTCACCATCTGAGGAACGCACAGGGATGCAAGAGGCTGCAGAAAGTGGTGGACTCAGCCTGGACCATCACATGCACAGCCCTCCTCATCATTGAAAGCATCTTCATGAGGTGCTGCCTCATTAAGGTGGTATCTATCATCAAGGATCCCCATCATCTGGGCTATGCCTTCTTCTCAAAGTAGGTACAGAAGCTGAAAGTCTCACACCACCAGGCTCAGGAACACTACTTTCCTACATCCCTCAGGGTCTTGAATGGACCTGCATAACTCTAATCCCACCTCGGCAATGGAACACTGGACCATCCTGCACTCGCATGCATTTGACTTGTTTTCCCAACTTAGTTTTGCACAATTGCCTGATTTTTTTATTTACAGTATTTATTATTGCTGTATGTGTACCATTTATGAGTTTCATGCAAACAAGGATTTTTATTGCACCCTGGTGTATATGACATTAAACGAATCTCATTCTGAAAGTGAATCTGGGTTGGTGGGTCAATTGGCCACTGTAAGTTTTCCAAGTGTGTAGTGAGTGGTAGAATCTGGGGAGAGCTGATGAAATAAAAGTGGATTAATATATCATTAGTGTAAATGGATGGAGAACAGTCAGTGTGGACAGTGGGATGAAGGACATGTTTCTGTGCTGTGTCCCTTTATATCTCAAGTATAGCAGAAGTTCCACCCCCTTGTACTCAGCATCAGACTTTACAATGCAGCAAACCTCTCCCATGCAATAAAGTTTGGGATAAAACACTTACGTTGCCACTGCCATATATATGTCCTGGAGGACCAGGTGGGCCTGGCAATCCCACGCCATCTCTTCCAGCCTCGCCCTACAAAACAAACTGCCCATTAGCAACTCAATCTCCTTAACTTCAGCCTGAGGCAAATAGCAACAGCAAAGGCAGATCTTACTTTCCTCGATCTTGGTGGTGGGCTGGCAATAGAGAGTGATCAGAGTGACCAGCCCACTCTCTGGACAGTTCACATTACTAAAGGTGAACAAGTTGAATGCCTGAGCTGTGCTGGTGTCTCAGGACTCAGTATCATTCTGGAAAATACTAATGTACTGGGTAGGATGTGTTGGGTTTATTGCCAAACTTCGAACCTCACCCTGGAGTCTCAAAGAAGTAGCCCTGGGGGGAAAAAATAAAATAAAGAAAAAAATTGCAGATAGCTGAAGTTTGAAATAGAAACAGAAAATGCAGGAAATATTCAACAAGTCCAACAGTGCCAGTGGGAAGAGAAATGGGGTTAATGTTTCACATCAAGGACACTTGTCAGAACAGGGAAAGAGAAAGAACAGTGGTTCAGAAGGTGGTGGAGGGATGAGAAGAACACAAGGAATGTCTTTGATAGGGTGAGCCCCACTGGGTTCATGTGAAGTCACGTACACATTATTCTTCTTGGTCTTTGCCTTTCCACAAATGCTGAGTCTACTGAGTGTTTCCAGCAATTTTTGTTTTTATTTCAGAAAAAAATAGTTAAGATATCAAAAACATGGTGTGGAAAAAAATATATATTTGAACACCTTTGTTTGCAGTTTCTGAAAATAACAAGGGTGAAAGGCTCTTTGATTTGGGGTAAGTGTGGGAGATAATGTGCAGGAACACATCCAAACCCACGCAGGAGACAATTACGAAGTGCCCACTAAATGTTTTCAAACTTATTGGCTCCTGAAAGTTTGCTATGGGAAATTCTACTGGATCGTAGCTCAAACCATTGGTATTAAACACTATGGAGGAGTATTCAGCCCCTGAACTGGAAAGAGGAAATGCCAGTGAATGTGTTCTGTTTGTTCATTTCAGGCAGGATGAAAGGGTTATCTGTCTGATCCAGGATGGAAACACCCACACATCTCCAGGATTATACGGGGGACTTGGAGTAACATCGTGGTGTCAGTTTGGTACGTGCTGACACCATGCCTGAGGTTGTTCACCTTACAGGAGTTCAGGATTATGAAGGCTTTCGGTAAAGTGTAAAAAGAAAGAGGAACTGTTCCCCTGACAACTGTCAATATCCAAAGATCAAAGGCTGGGTAAAAAAATCTGTTTTTCTTTACTTTCCATGGTGTCTTATTCTGATCTCGTACTCATTGTCTGATAGAAGCGCACTCATAGGGATGTTGAACATGAAATCAGATGTAAATAGGAGAAATAATTGCAGAAAGAACAGATGAATGAGTCTAAATGGAAGGCCCTTTCAAAGTGGGCTCCCACGCTCTTTGAATCACTGATCAAGTAATGTCCTTTATCTCGCCTGGCTGCAAGGTTAGGCATCATGTTTTTGGAAGAGCTTCAAAGAGAAGGGTGAGAGAGCCACACACCTGAACCCCAGTGGCAGAGCAACACTGGGAATGATGTGAAAGGTACTCATCTTCTTCTCCCAGCTCCCAACTGCTCCAAAAAGAAGTGGCAAGGTACACATTAACTTCCAAATCTGGTTCAGATGAGGATAGATGTCAGACTTCATAACCATTCTGCATATCTTTGATTGTACATAGGAAAATAATTCTGTTGTAATCCACCTTCTCATTGCAAAATAGCGGCCCTCATCTCTCCAATGTGTAAAATTCACAACTTCTCATTCAACAAGTGAAACTTTGCTGTGGCTTCTGTTTAAATTTAAACAAATGACTGTAATTATTTGTGTTTGGTGCTCACCACAAGCCAAGATATTGAAAACTATCTACTCAAATTTCTGAGACAGGAATAGTTTCAGTAGTGTTCTTTCCAAATTGCCTTGACTGCAACAGAGCTCCACCTAATGGTGAGAGATAAGGCAGCAAGAAAATCTGTCCTATGAGACTCAGTCGATGTGCTTTCTCAAGAGGATGTCTAAACTTCCCGCGGCTACACTGTGGTGTTGAGTTGCAATGTAGATCAGCAGTGGGCAGTTCTGGATCAGCAGAACATGGTCTTGAGCCTCACTGCAGAGTTACAATGCAGCCTCGTCCACAGGGAGAGCAGCTTTATCTGAGGTGTCATCTATCAAATGTAGCATTAGACTAAGGTCCTGTTCAGGTGGCCTTTGAAGTGTCAGGAATTCCCTCAGATGTCCCCATATAATACATATTCTTCAACCAAAAACAGTAGAACTTTGGGTCATTATCATGGTTGTTTGGGGCAATGTGCCACAAATGTGTCACTGTGGCTCCAGTTGTGAATGGAAATTTAAGATTTTTGTGCCATTAATATTTCAATACTTGAACCCATTGTCTACTTAATCAATCTACATTAATAGCTGTGAAGAACATGCCAAGATCCTCACCTTCATGCCTGGATCTCCATTAACACCCTTTGGACCCTAAAAGGGAGAGAACAAAATTTGGTTAATGTTCTATCTACATTTCTAATAACTTGTGTCACATCAGCACTTCCAAGAACAATAACCAGGCCAACACCATGATGTTACTGAGGGAGCTGCACTATTAAGGAGGAATTTATTTAATCAGAGAGTAGTGAATCTGTTGAATTCATTGGCACATTTGGTTGTAAAAACAAAGTCATTGGGCATTTTTAAAGTGGAGGTTGACAGATTCTTGATTAATGAGGTTGTCAAAGGTTATGGGGAAAAGGCAGGAGAATGGGGTTGAGAAGGAAAGATAGATCACCAACGATTGAATGGCAGAGTAGACTCGATGGGCCGAAAAGCCCAATTCTGCTCCTATGACTTATGAACTTATGCAGGTGCCTTGCCAACACTCTGCCTGCCCATCCAGCTAGATGTGAAGGATCGCAGAGCGAACTTTCAAAAGCAAAGCAGGGAGACTTCTCCCAGGAATCTTGAACAGTATTTATCCGTCCATTTACATCACTAATATAGGTGATTTGGTTGTTACCAGAGATTTTTGTTGGACCTTATTGTCTCCCATGCTTCCTTCATTACACCACATGCTGCATTTCACTGGCTACAAAGTGTATTGGACACCCAATTAAATCGCAGCTTTCAAAGGAGCTTTAGAAATCTAAGACTCCCTCTTCACCGCCTTTTTATTCATTTGTGTTCTCCTGTGGCATGGAGTTATACCCGGTCTATGCCGTCAATAGAGTTTTGTAATACAAGCACGTTAAATCAAAATCTTATCCGGACTTAAAGTATGAAATGGTTTGAAACTTAACATCTGATAATGCCCTAAAAGACTGCCTTTTTTTCTGCTCAGTGAAGGATATTCACACCTCACACTATCTTAAAAGAATGTGATTACAGCGGGATACTGAACTTCTAGCACAGAACACAACCTCCTTTTAGCAGAGAAAACAACCTTAAGCACAGACTGCAAATTCCGACACAGGGTACAGCCTCCCTCCAGCACAGAATACAGCCTGTCTCAACACAGAATACAACCTTCCTGAGCACCTTGTAGAGTCTTAGAGCTATACACCTGGAAACATGCCTTTCTCAGCCCCTGCCGACCAAGTTGGCTTACTGGGCTACTCCCATTTGCCTGCAATGTATCCACCCCTCTTAAACCATTCCTATCCATAAATCATGTCCAAATGTCTTTTAAAAGTTTTTATTTACTCCTATAGCTTCCTATTGGCAACTCATTCTAGACGCAGACTACTGTCTGAGTGAAAAAGTTGCCCCTGACGGTTCCTCTTAAAATGCTGACCTCTCACCTATGTCTCGGGATGCCAACTATCCCACTCCCAAATACGAGACACGGTGATGTCACCGCCCCGTGCCCCACGGGACCTCACCCAGCCAGCAGCCACGTGCTCCCGCTCCACCATTTTTTTCCAGATTTTTAAACTTTTATAAATTTGTATCTTTTGGAGGAAAAAAATTCCATATATATCTACATTATTTTAATCAATGTCTTTAATGCATAGAAATCAAGATCCATTTCCTGCTTTGCTCAGATTGATTCCAGACGCCTTTGACAGCGATGCAGTTTGGTTTACTTTGCCCGGTTCAGAACTTGCACAGTATTTTTGCCCTGGTCAGGGCTGTGACCCGACGCCGGCCGCCCTTCTCTCCTCGTCCTCCTCCGCTGCCCTCGGGTACGAGCAGGGCTCGACCGCTTATCTCTTGGGGGCAGGTTTGCCGGCTCCATAATGGCGGGAGAGCCAGGCCTGGTGCCGGGGAAGTAACGGGAGCCTGGGCCTGGGCCTGGACTTGACCGGGTAACCGTGGGCCTGAGGTGGGCCAAGGGGAAAGGTGGCAGCAGCAGCAGTGGCGGTGAGGCCGGGCATTGGTGGAGGTGGCCGAGGCCTGGGCCTGCCCTTGGCCCCCCATCCCCCCTCCTCTCCCCGGCCAGCTTTGCGCCTTCCCCACGCCGCCCAGAGTCCACCAGCATCGGCGTAGCAACATGCTCTGGCCTCCCGATGGCCGTCAGTGGGAGAGCCACCACTGCACTGAACATCCCCGCACCAGGACAGGACAGGACTCTCCCCCTCCCCACTCCCGTTCCACCAATGGTGGCTGCCGGGGCCGGGAGGCGGGTTGCTACGCAACCTCCGTTAGCCAGCGTCCGGGCCTACAGCGCCACCCCCATCCCTAATATGGGACAAGGGTTGTCCCGTATGGGATAAGCCAATTTAGCCCAAACTACAGGATGTCCCAGCTAATACGGGACAGTTGGCAACTCTAGTTGTAGAATTACAGACCTAACAGGTTTCCTTTCCCTAAGGACCTTTCCAGCAGCGTTTGTGCCTATCTTCACACCAACACCTGCTTTTCCTTTCTAATCGTCTCTTTTAACTGCAGGACATTGCTGGGTAACAAAAAGGTTCAATTTTTTCATGCATCCATAAGTAGGACATTAGACAGATATCACTCAATACAGTAACCAGAACACTATGGAATTCTAATGAATGGCATCATAAGCATATAAGACTGATAAGGAAGAACAATTACAAGTGGAGAGCGAGAGAGACAATAGACAATAGACAATAGGTGCAGGAGGAGACCATTCGGCCCTTTGAGCCAGCACCGCCATTTAATGTGATCATGGCTGATCATTCTCAATCAGTACCCCGTTCCTGCCTTCTCCCCATATCCCCTGACTCCGCTATCCTTAAGAGCTCTATCCAGCTCTCTCTTGAATGCATTCAGAGAATTGGCCTCCACTGCCTTCTGAGGCAGAGAATTCCACAGATTCACAACTCTCTGACTGAAAAAGTTTTTCCTCATCTCAGTTCTAAATGGCCTACCCCTTATTCTTAAACTGTGACCCTTGTTCTGGACTCTCCCAACATTGGGAACATGTTTCCTGCCTCTAACGTGTCCAACCCCTTAATAATCTTATATGTTTCGATAAGATCTCCTCTCATCCTTCTAAATTCCAGTGTATACAAGCCTAGTCGCTCCAGTCTTTCAACATATGACAGTCCCGCCATTCCGGGAATTAACCTAGTAAACCTACGCTGCACGCCCTCAATAGCAAGAATATCCTTCCTCAAATTTGCAGACCATAACTGCACACAGTACTCCAGGTGCGGTCTCACTAGGACCCTGTACAACTGCAGGAGGACCTCTTTGCTCCTATACTCAACTACTCTTGTTATGAAGGCCAACATTCCATTGGCTTTCTTCACTGCTTGCTGTATCTGCATGCTTCCTTTCAGTGACTGATGCACTAGGACACCCAGATCTCGTTGTACATCCCCTGTTCCTAACTTGACACCATTCAGATAATACTCTGCCTTCCTATTCTTACCACCAACGTGGATAACCTCACACTTATCCACATTAAACGGCATCTGCCATGCATCCGCCCACTCACACAACCTGTCCAAGTCACCCTGCAACCTCATAGCATCTTCCTCACGGTTCACACTACCACCCAGCTTTGTATCATCTGCAAATTTGCTAATGGTACTTTTAATCCCTTCATCCAAGTCATGTACTTTTAATCCCTTCATCCAAGTTCCTCTGTTCATAGGAAGGAATGTATGAAATATGTCAGAATCTTGAATTTAATAATATTGATAATATTATGTATGTAGGGGTGTCCATATGTTGAGGGCTCGTAACCCAGAGTTAACCTATAAATGTAAGTTCTGTAGCTGCCATTTGTTGGTCTGGGTCACTGGGTTTACACGGAACCACAGATACAATATTTTTGTTTTTTTGCTTCTGTCTTCAGATTCCCAGCACCTACTGCACTTTTATCTTTTGATTAATTCCTTATACTCTACCACCTTCTGATCATTTATTTAGCTCTCCCCAAGGAGCTACAATCATGATAACCAATTGCTGATTTTTTCCACAGAGGGGAGGAGGGGGCGATAAGGGGGGGTTGAGGGGGGATGGAGTGGGTGAGTGTCGTCAGTTGGGGGAGGGTTGACAGGCCCGCAGGAGAGATTTGGACCCGAGGGGTCCACGCCCGTCCAGTGGCTATATAAATGTGCAGATAGACACAAAATGCTGGAGTAATTCAGCAGGGCAGGCAGCATTTCTGGAGAGAAGGAATGGGTGACGTTTCGGATCGAGACCCTTCTTCAGCCTGATGTCAGGGAAGTGGGCGGGACAGAGATAGAATGTAGTCGGAGACAGTAAGACTGGTGGGAGAACTGGGAAGAGGGAGGAGGTGGAGAGAGGGAAAGCAAGAGCTATTTGAAGTTAGAGATGTCAATGTTCATACCGCTGGGGTGTAAGCTACCCAAGCAAAATATGAGGTGCTGTTCCTCCAATTTGTGCTGGGCCTCACTCTGACAATGGAGGAGGCCAAGGACAGAAAGGTCACATTGGGAATGGGAAGGGGAGTTAAAGAGCTGGGCAACCGGGAGATCAGGTAGGTTAAGGCAGACTGAGCGGAGGTGTTCAGCAAAACGATCGCTGAGCCTGCGCTTGGTCTCGCCAATGTACAGGAGTTGACACCTGGAACAGCGGATACAGTAGATGAGATTGGAGGAGGTGCAAGTGAAATGTGCATGTGTGCATGTGCATATGCATGCTTCTGTATATGTCGTGCAAGAGTCAAGTCTGTGCAACAGAGCCTGGTTTCAATTTGTCAGCATGCATGGAATGCATCAATTACTTCAACGAATGTCAAGTTCCCAGTGAGGATGTAAGAGTGATACGTTAGAATGGCAACAGCCTTGAAACGCTCCAGGCATTCAAATAGATTAGTATTGTTCTCCCGGGGGAAGAGGAGGACTAAGAAAGATTTGGTTGAGGTGCTCAACATTCTGAGGTGTTTCAATAGAGTACATTAGACTTTACCCAATGATGGGAAGGGATGCTGTTCAGAAGCCAAAGCTTTAAGATAACTCACAAGAGAACTGGGGAACATTTCTGGTCCAAATCTGGAGTACCTGGTCAGAAAAGGCAGGGAATTCAAAAGGAACTTCTTGACATATACTTGAAAAGAATAAATTTGTAAGTCTCAAAGAAACAGCAGAGTTGCAGAACCAAATGGATAATTATATTAATGTCCTCCTCTGGTGTGACTCAAACATTCAGCAAAATAACATAGAGAAGGATGTGGTTTCTTGTTGGTTTGGGTGGCTTTCTCCAGAGTGAAGAATGCATAGGTTTAGTCACCTGCAGCTCTGACCATTTACTCCCTTGGAAGCAATAAAGCAGATGCTTATGACTCAGTATGATTTGGGACAGCGTGATTGATGTTCAGTTTCTTAACTGCATTTATGCTTAAAAACAAGTGAAACCACAGCAACCATAACCAGGAAGCAATGTGCAGTCAACATCCGAGCTCAGAATATTTCAACAACTTTTTTCAAAATATCTTCCCCTTTTCCATTTGCATCCCCCTTGTTTTAACAGCTGGAACAGATTATATGGACAGTGGGTGCAGGTTGTCTGAGGAAGGACGATCAAGGGCAGGACTCTGCCAAGATGTTGCACAGGAAGACAGTTGGGATGGTCAGCTGGTCTAGCCACAAAATGCTTCCTTCAGCCAGCATTTACTCTGTCATCTCAACAACACACATCGAGAGGTTATACAAGGACGTCTACACAAAGAGGACTTGCTCCCTCTTCCTTTGCTCCTATGAGATTTGTCCCTTGTTTTAATATCCTGCCCAACTTCCACAGTGGTGCAACTGGTAGAGCTGCTGCCTCAGAGCAACAGAGATCAAAACCAGGTAACCGGGTTTGCTCCTGGCCTCTGGTGCTGTCTGTGTGGAGTTTGTATATCCTCTAGGTGCCCAAAGACATGCGGATGGGTAGATGAATTGGCCGCTTTAAATTGATTCTTGTGTCAATGTGTGTTCAATTTCAAAGGTACGACAGGAACGGGTTTTCAAAAGAGGCAGAAATAAAGATACCAGATCTACTCAATACTTTCTGAGATATACTCAGGATGATCTGTTGTCATCCAAAACCAAGGAGTCCAGAACCAGGGGTCACAGTTTAAGAATAAGGGATAGGTCATTTAGGACTGAGATGAGGAAAAACTTTTTCACCCAGAGAGTTGTTAATCTGTGGAATTCTCTGCCACAGAAGGCAGTGGAGGCCAATTCACTGGATGTTTTCAAGGGGGAGTTAGATTTAGCTCTTAGGGCTAAAGAATCAAGGGATATGGGGAAAAAGCAGGAACAGGGTACTGATTTTAGATGATCAGCCACGATCATATTGAATGGTAGTGCTGGCTCGAAGGGCAGAATGGCCTACTCCTGCACCTATTTTTCTGTTTTCTGTTTTTTTCTATGTTGACAGATTGCTTCCATTGTACTTGTGAAGAAAGGCATTTCTTTTGCACTTTATTATATTTCATGTTACACAGTGACATGGAGTGGCTCGGTAGCACAACCCTGCAGTCTCAGTCCCCTGAGTTTGATCCTGACCTTGGGTGCTGCCTGTGTGGAGTTTTCATGTTCTCCCTGTGTCTGTGGGTTTCCTCTGGATGCTTCAGTTTCCTCCCATTCCCCAAAGGCATGTGGGCTGGCAGGTTAATTTGCTGCTGTAAATTGCCTCTAGTGTGTACTGTAGAATCTGGGAGGAGTTGATGGGATCGCGAGGAGCAGAAACATGGGATTAATGTAGAGTTTGTGTAAATAGGCGGTTGATAGTCGACAAGGATTTGGTAGGCCAAAGGGACTGTTTCCATGCTGTTTGGCCTTGTGGCTCCATGACTTAAAATGACACCAGCACAAATTCATCATCCTTGTGAATGAAAATGTTTCACTAAATAATCCATGAAAATTTGGTTTATCATAACAAACAGATTTTTTTTTAAATTCCGTAGTAAACCACAACAGAGCAAACAATGATCAGTCTAATGTTCTGATGTTGCTCTGATGTTGCCTGGTTCTCTGCTTTTCACTTATTGAATACTTCTGATGCAAGCCTGAATGCAGACAGCAACAATCACCTTGTAGTCTGACACAAGCTCAAAATCCAGGCCAATTACTCCAGAGGAACACAGCGAGTACAACCCCATTGAAAGCACATTGAAGAGACACAACCCCATTGAAGAGACATAATCCGCAACCTTTCCAGCTAAAAGACCAGTCAAAAGCTCTCTTCAATACCGTGGCTAAAATCTATCCCTCATCCAGCAATACCAGTGAATAAATAATCTGGTTTTAATCAAACATTGTTATTTTGGATTTTTGCGATGTATAAAAAAAATGATTGCACTTGAAATTGGCATGGGTTAAGTTTAGGCCACTGGAATCAAGTGTATCAAGGGAATATAGGGGACTGAGGAGCATACCAATGAAGAAAATCACAGAGGCAAAAAGGGTGCATGAGATAGCTCTGGCAGATAAAATTAAGGAGAATCCAAAGCGATTTTATGTATATTAAGAGGAAAAGGGTAACTAGAGAGAAAATAGAGCTCCTCAGAAACCAAAGTGGTCATCTATGCGTGGAGCTGCAAGAGATGGGCAAATTTCCCCTGTGTTTTAATTATGAAGAAAGACATGAAGACTAGGGAATGTGGGAAAGTTAATGGTGATGTCTTGAGGACAATGTGTATTACAGTTCAGAAGATATTGAATGTTCTAAGATGTATGAAGGTAGATACATATATATTCTGATCATACATATTAAAGGACAATGTATGAAGCTAGAGAAGAAGTTGCAGGAGTCCTGACTAAGATATATGCATCATCCTCAGATACGAGTGAGGTGCTGGAAGACAGGCCAATATTGTGCCTCTGCTTTAAAAAAAGGCAGCAAAGAAAAAGCTGGATCTATAGACTAACATCTGTGATAGGAACGTTATTGGAGAGGATTCTGAGGGATAAGATATACATGCATTTGGAAAGAATGATAAGCTGATTAGGAACAGTCATAAATTCATTTTAGTTTTTTGAAGATGTAACCAAAAAGGTAATAAGGGCAGGGCGATAGACATAATCTAATATGGACTTCAGCAAGACTTTTGATAAGGTTCTGTGTGGTCAGCCGCTCTGGAAGATTAGATCACATGGTATCTAGAGAGAGTTAGTTAACCGGATACAAAATTGGCATCACAATAGAAAGAAGAAGGTGGTGGGTGGAAGGTTGTTTATCGGTCTGGAGCTCTCCGACTATGGTGTGCCTCAGGTGTTGGTGCTTATCAATGATTTGAATGAGAATGTATGTGGAATAATTAGAAAGTTTGCAGATGACACTGAAATAGGTGGCAAGGTGGACAGTGGAGGAGATTATCAAGCATTACAATGGGATCTTGATAAGCTGGGCAAATAGGCCAAGAAATGGCTAATGGAGTTTAATTCAGATGTGTGAAGGGTTGCATTTTTGGAAGTCAAACCAGGGCAGGACATTCAGAGTGAACAGTAGAGCCTGGGGAAAGTTGTAGGGCAGAACGATCTAGAAGCACAAGTACATAGTTCCCTGAAAGTAGCATTCCAGGTAGATGGGGTGGTGAAGAAAGCTTTTGAAATGCTGCCCTTCTGTGGGCATCTCTGACAGGTTTCGAGACTCAAATGTGCAACTGAAGATGATTCTGTGACTGTTTGCAGCACTAGTTACTCACCTGAGGACCAGGGAATCCCTTGAACCCAGTTTCTCCTGGAATTCCCTGTGGAAAAAGAAAGGAGATTTAAGCTGCAAATTTACTTTGCTGTATACAAGAATTGGTAGCAAGATTCACCATATTTAGATGTCAGCAGGTGGCATTCAATTGCTTAACGATTTAAACTCTGAGCCAGAGGCTGGAACACAAAAACATACACGCCTGCCGTTATCCAGTGGCACAGGGGGGTTGCTCCAGTGATGAAAGTTTCATCTTGCAGATGAGATATTAGAAAGTGGACATAAAAGTATTTACATTGCTATCCTGAAGAACAAGAGGGGAGTTCTGCCCAGTGTCCTCACCCAAATAATCTATGAACTAAAAATGGCTTTTGTCAGATTTCTGGGTGTGGGCCCTTCACAGCAGGCGTTTGTCTGTCAGACCTCCTGCATTAAAACAAGACAGAATACTTAATTATCTGTGGATTGGTTTGAAGCACCCTAACACAGTGTAGGTTTGACTTTCTCTCCATCCAACTCTAACAATGTAGCTGAAAAAATCTATTCCGATTCCAATCCCTTTCGATTATATGGTTTATCATTTTCCCAGCATCTCAGCATTTAAGGAAAATTATAGGTGGATGTCCTGCTTGCTCTGCAGCAAGTTTCTAAAGCTCTTAATTAAAACAGTGTGTGAGTGTCCATATAGTCTCACACTGGTTAAGACCTATTATTGTTTCCCTACTTCAACCTTGTGGTAGCAAGAGTGAATAAACACCATTCATAAAGTAGCTGAGTTTTAGAAACATAGAAATTAGCAGGAGTAGGCCATGTGGCCCTTCGAGCCAGCACCGCCATCCAAGATGATCATGGCTGATCATCCAAAATCAGTACCATGTTCCGGCTTTTTCCCCATATCCCTTGATTCCCTTAGCCCAGAGCTAAATCTAACTCTCTCTTGAAAACATCCAGTGAATTGGCCTCCATTGCCTTTTGTGGCAGAAAATTCCACAGATTTGCAACTCTCTGGGTGAAAAGGTTTTCCTCATTTTAGTCCTAAATGGCCTGCCCCTTATTCTTAAACTGTGATCCCTGATTCTGGATTCCCCCAACATCGGGAACATTTTTCCTACATCTACCCTGACCAATCCTCCAAGAATTGTATATGTTTCTATAAGATCCCCTCTCATCCTTCTAAATTCCAGTGAATACAAGCCCAGTCGACCTATTCTTTCATCATACGTCAGTCCCACTATCCCAGGAATTAACTTGGTGAACCTATGCTGCACTCCCACAATAGCAATGTTCCTTCCTCAAATTAGGAGACCAAAATTGCACACAATACTCCAGGTGCAGTCTCACCAGGGCCCTGTACAACTGTGGTAGGACCTCCTTGCTCCGAAACTCAAATCCTCTCGCAATGAAGGCCAACATGCCATTGGTTTTCTTCACTGCCTGCTATACCTGCATGCTTACTTTCAGTGACTGATGTACAAGCACACCCAGGTCTCATTGCACCTCCCCTTCTCCTAATCTGACACCTTTTAGATAATAATCTACCTTCTTACCACTAAAGTGGATAACCTCACATTTATCCACATTATACTGCATCTGCCATGCTTCTGCCCACTCACCCAACCTATCCATGTCACCCTGCAGCCTCATATCATCCTCCTCGCAGCTCACACTGCCACCCAACTTTGTGTCCTCCACAAACTTAGAGATGTTACATTTCATTCCCTCGTCTAAATCGTTTATATATAGTAAACAACTGGGGTCCCAGCACCGAGCCTTGCGGCACCCCACTAGTGACAGCCTGCCATTCTGAAAGGTACCCGTTAATTCCTACGCTTTGCTTCCTGTCTGCCAACCAGTTCTCTATCCATGTCAACTCCTAATACAATGTGGTCTAATTTTGCACACTAATCTATTGTGTGGGACCTTATCAAAGGCTTTTTGAAAGTCCAGATACACCACATCCACTGGCTCTCCCTTATCCATTCTACTTGTTACATGAAGAAATTCCAAAAGATTAGTCAAGCATGATTTCTCCCTTCATAAATCCATGCTGACTTTAACCGAGCCCATCACTGCTTTCCAAATACACTGCTATAACATCTTTAATAATCAACTCCAGCATCTTGCCCACTACCGATGTAAGGCTAACTGGTCTATAATTCCCCGTTTTCTCTCTTAAAAAGTGGAGTTAAATTGGCTACCCTTCAGTCCACAGGTACTGATCCAGAGTCGAGAGAACATTGGAAAATTATCACCAATGAATCCACAATTTCTAGGGCCATTTCCTTGAGTACTCTGGGATGCAGACCACCTGGCCCTGGGGATTTATCTGCCTTCAGTCCCAACAGTTTACCTAACACCATTTTCCGACCAATGTGAATTTCCTTCAGTTCCTCCCTCCCACTAGATCCTCGATCCCCTAGTATTTCCGTGAAGACAGAACCAAAGTACTCGTTTAACTGTTCTGCCATTTCCTAGTTTCTCGTTATAAATTCACCTGTCTCTGACTGTAAGGGACCTACATTCGTCTTCACTAATCTTTTCCTTTTTACATACCAAAAGAAACTTTTACAGTCAGTTTTTATATTTCCTGCAAGCTTTCTTTTATGCTCTTTTTTCCCTCTTAATTAACCCCTCTGTCCTCCTCTGTTGAGTTCTAAATTTCTCCCAGTCCTCTGGTTTGCCACTTCTTCTGGCCAGTTTATATGCCTCTTCTTTGGCTTTAACACTATCCTTGACTTCCCTCGTCAGCCATGGTTGAGCTGCCTTCCCAGTTTTATTTTTTCGCCAGACAGGGATGAACAATTTCTGGAGTTCATCCATGCGGTCTAAATCTTCGCCATTGCATCTCCACCGTCAACTCTTTGTATAATTTGTCAGTCTATCCTAGCCAAGTCCCGTCTCATACCTTCAAAGTCTCCTTTATTCAAGTTCAGGACCCTAGTCTCTGAATTAACTGTGTCACTCTCTATCCTAATGCAGAATTCCACCATATTATGGTCACTTGCACAAGGGGCCTTGCACAACAAGATTGTTAACTAATCCCTTCTCATTACACAATACCCAGTCTAGGATGGCCTGCCCTCTAGTCAGTTCCTCTACATATTGGTTTAAAAACCCATCCCGTATACATTCCAGGAAATCCTCCTCCTCAGCACTGTTACCAATTTGGTTGACCCAATCTCTATGTAGATTGAAGTCATCCATGATAACAGCTGTGCCTTTGCTACAGGCATCCCTAATTTCCTGCTTGATGCTATCCCCAACCTCCCTACTGCTGTTTGGTGGTCTGTATACCACACCAACAAGTGTCTTCTGCCCTTGGTGATTTCACAGTTCTACCCATACAGATGCTACAGCATCCAAGCTAATGTCTCTCCTTGCTATTGCATTAATCTCCTCATTAACCAGCAATGCCACCCCACCTCCTCTTCCTTTCTGTCTATCCTTCCTGATATCGAATACCCCTGCATGTTTAGCTCCCCGCCTTGGTTACCTGGAGCCATGTCTCCGTAATTCCAACTACAGTATATCATATCTCTTAACTACGAACTGTGCATCCAATTCATCCATTTTATTTCAAATGCTCCTCGCATTAAGGCACAAAGCTTTAAGGTTAGTTTTTCTTATCTCGCTTCTACCTTTTGCTTCTGTCCTATTTTTATGGCCTTCTTTTTATGGGTCTCCTTGCATTGCGTCCCACCCCCCCCTGCCCTCTTAGTTTAATGGTGACCTTTCCTACACTCTTTTTTCCGTTAGCGTCCGTGTTGTTGACTCCACCCCCCCCCCCCACTTTTTAGTTTAAACCCACCCGTGCAGCAGTAGCAAACCTGCCTGCCAGAATGTCGGCCCCCTTCCAATTAAGGCACAACCTGTCCCTTTTCCAGGTCACCCCTGCCCCAGAAGAGATTCCAGTGATCTAGAAATCTAAATCCCTGCCCCCTGCACCAACGTCTCAGCCACACATTCAGATCCCCTATCTCCCTGAACAAACATTCCATGCACACCTCCCCACAAAATGACTTCACCCCTCCATTAAGCTAAAACTTAATGGAGTTAGTACTGTGTTATTACAGGAGTTAATATAGGAGTTTATATTTAGGGAGCATTTTAGCACAGCTGCCTCACAGCTGCAGAGACCTGGTTCAATCCAAACCTTGAGTGCTGTCTGTGTAGAGTCTGCACATTCAGTGACCAAGTAGGTTTCCTCCACTAAGAAATGGGTTCTTTCAACCCACTTCATCCAACCTCGATGCCTATATAAGCTAACCCCATTTGCCTGTACGATATTAGGCCTGTATCCTTCTTTATCTTTCCGAATCCAAGTATGGATCCAAATACCTTTTAAATGTAATTGTATCTGCCTGCAGCACCTCCTCCGACAGCTCATTCCAGATAACCACTACCCTCTGTGTAAAAAACCTAATCTCAGATCTCCCTAAACGTTCTCCCCTGTCACCTTAAACTTGTCCTCAGTCTCCCCTACCCTGGTAAAAATGTCTATCTATCCTCTTTATGCTAGATCTCCCATACCCCAAAGACGTGTGTTGTTATGTTAATTGGGCACTGTAAATTATCACTAGAGTATACATAAGTGAGAGGTAGAATATGGTGAGGGGGTGGGAGGAATGGCTGGCAAAGTCAGAAGAATAAAATGGGAATTAGTGTAAATGGGCAGTCAGATGGTTGACAGGAACCGGTGAGCCTGTTTCAATGCTTAATGTACCTGGACTCTACAACTCCCAGCCTTTACAAAGGGCCACAAAATCAGTCAAGATTCCCTGTCCTCATCACTCACTCACTAAAGTTTAGAGTAATTTTTTATTTGTTTAGGCCATATTTGTTTTGAGTCATACAATGTGGAAGCAGGCCCTTCACTGCACTTGCCCACACCAACCAGCATGTCCCATCTACACTCATCCTATCTACCTGTGTTTGGCCCAGATCCCTATAAACCAGTCCTCTCCATGTACCTGTCCAAATTTTTTTTAAACGGTGCAATACTACCTGCCATAACCACCTTCTCTGGCAGCTTATTCCATACATTTACCACCCTCTATGTGAAAAAGTTACCACTCAGTTTCCTATTAAATCTTTCCCCCCTCACCTTAAACCTAAGTCCTCTGGTTCTTGATTCCCCTACTCTGGGCAAAAGACTCTGTGCTTCTACCCAATCTATTCCTCTCATGGTTTTGTATACCTCTATAACTTTATGGGTAGCATTACTGACGCAGTTTTTTAAATTTCGTATATTTGTAACTACTTGAATTTAGTCTTCATCAATTCCAAATTTTAAATTCCAGAATTCAAATGCATATGTCCAGGTCAATGAACTGAATCTCTAGACGCTAACCAAACAATAGAATCAGTGTGCGTGTAGGACACAGGAACAGCACTCAAATAGGTTCTTCGTTCCATCGAGGCCAGTGAAGCCACTTAGCCTTTTGAACCTGTTGTGCCATTCATTAGACTCTGGATGATGGGTGTCTCAACCACATTGTTACAACACAGAACATTCACAACAAAGGAAAAGGCCCTCCGGCCCACTATGTCGGTGCCGAATGTGAAGCCAAAATAAACTCATCTCATCTGCCTGTACGTGACACATGATGCCTATCTAAAATAGACAATAGACAGTAGGTGCAGGAGGAGGCCATTCGGCCCTTCGTGCCAGCACCGCCATTCAATGTGATCATGGCTGATCATTCTCAATCAGTACCCCGTTCCTGCCTTCTCCCCATACCCCCTGACTCCGCTATCCTTAAGAGCTCTATCTAGCTCTCTCTTGAATGCATTTAGAGAATTGGAAAATATCAATGATATTTTTTTACTTCAAAGATCTACTGGATAAAATAAAGATCAAATGACCCGCCTGGTTGGGATTTCAAATAACTTTTGTGGAGACAATTAATAATAGCAGGAGACGGGGTGTTGCCATGCTCAGACCCATGTACATTGAAGTTAACTGAATGGCCATCAGTAAACTTGATGATAATCACCAGCCAAATGATGAGAGACCCAATGGCAGCCATTGCTGTATCCCTGTCACTGAGGGGCATAGTTGGCGAAGAAGTAGATTTACATCAGTACCCTGTGATTGTTTTGAACCCATTACAGCTCTCTGCCCAATGGGAATCCTTGCTTATGGACTGTAAAGCAACACAGAAAGACTATAGTTACAAGCGAATGTGGATACTTTTGACTCACCTGTTCTCCTTTGGAGCCTAGTTCACCCTACAAAGAAAAGAATAGCAAGCCATTAGGAACCCAGGGAGTATTGAAGGCCATTCAGCCCTGCAAAACTATTCAACATTTCAATTCAATCATGGCCATTCCTTGTTTTGACTTAATTTACTTGCTCTGGATCTCAACAAAAATCAATTTATGTTGGTTTTGTAATTTCTAATTAATCTGCAGCCTCAACATGTTTCTGTGGACAGATCAGAAGTCCCAGGTCTCATCATTGATGTACAAGCTATTTATGAAAGGAGGTGAAAACTCTTACATGGTTTTGACTTCGGACAGCAAGCAATTTGGGCGGCACGGTAAAGCAGCGGTAGAATTGCTGTCTTACAGCACCAGAGACCCAGGTTCGACCCTGACTATGGGTGCGGTCTGTACAGAGTTTGGACCTTCTCCTGTGACCACGTGGGTTTTCTCTTGGTGCTTCGGTTTCCTCCGACACTCCAAAGATGTGCAGGTTTGTAGGTTAATTGGATTCGGTAAAAATGGTAAATTGTCCCTAGAATGTAGGATAGTGTGAGTGTGCGGGGATCGCTGGACGGTGCGGACTCGGTGGGCCGAAGGTATTTTTTCTGAGCTGTATCTCTAAACTAAACTAAACTAAACAAAGTGACCGAGTACTTTGATGCCAGAGTTCTGGCCAGAGTTGGGTAGTTATTTGCTAAACTTGCAAGCATTAATTCATGTGTGGTGGGACAAGTTTAATTTTTTAGCTGCTGAGCTCATAAAAGCGGGCGCATCAGCATATGGATATTGGAAGATGCCGTCTCCCTCAGCTCTTCTGCTGCTAATATTAAAAAACACGTCACCAGTGGGTCAATGCTGAATATAAGAATGAAGGTCTCGTGAAAAGTCTTAAAAATAAATAATAATTTCCAATGAACACAAGAAACAGGAGCAGGAGTATGCCACCAGACCCCTCAAGCAGGCCCCACCATTCAATGTAATCAAGGCTGATCTATAGGCCAACGTTTGGGGTAGGAAAGATATTGGAGAGGATTCCAAGGGATAAGATATACATGCATTTAGAAATACCGGGGTTGATTAGGAACAGTCAGCATGGGTTTGGGTGTGAGAGATCATGTCACACAAATTTACGTTTTTTGAAGAAGTATCCAAGAAGGTGATACGGGCAGGTCGGCTGCTCTGGAAGGTTAGATTGCATAGTATTCAGCGATAGCGTGTTAACTGGATACAAAATTGGCGTCACAATAGAAAGCAAAAGGTGGTGTGTGGAAGGTTGTATATCAGACTGCAGCTCTCTGGCTCTGAACAATGATTTAGCCTCCATGACTCTCAGGGGCAGAGATGAAATGTAGATATTACATCGAAAACTACCCTTGTGTATCATAAGACTTTTATTAAACAATTAATTCATACCACGTAGAGCGAATGACCAAAAGCTTGGGCAGAGAGATAAGTTTTAAGGAGCATCTTAATGTAAAAGAAGAAAGATATTGCGGAGGAGGCAGGGAATACCAGAACAACTTCAAACTAGGCATACCTTGCGTTTAGGAGGAGAGCCAAGGTATAGCAGAACCCGTACACCTTGGAGGATTGTTTACATTTGGAATCTGCAAGGGATCTCAGTCAGAGAGGAGGCAACAATTGTTATTGAGGCAGTGCAGCGTAGGTTCACGAGGTTAATCCCAGGATGGCGGGACTGTCATATGAGGAAAGATTGGAAAGACTGGGGTGTATTCACTGGAATTTAGAAGGATGAGAGGGGATCTTACAGAAACATATACAATTATAAAAGGACTGGACAAGCTAGATGCAGGAAAAATGTTCCCAATGTTGGGGGAGTCTAGAACCTGGGGCCACAGTCTAAGAATAAAGGGGAGGCCATTTGAAACTGAGATGAAAAAACGTTGAAACTGAGATGAGAAAAAGAGTTGTGAATTTGAGGAATTCTCTGCCACAGAAGGCAGTAGAGGCCAATTCACTGGGTGAATTTAAAAGAGAGTTAGATAGAGCTCTAGAAGCTAGCGGAATCAAGGGATACGAGGAAAAGGCAGGCACAGGTTACTGATTGTGGATGATCAGCCATGATCACAATGAATGGTGGTGCTGGCTTGAAGGGCCAAATGGCCTCCTCCTGCAAATATTTTCTGTGTTTCTATGTTTTTTAAATAGAGAGGCAATATCAGGGAAGGACTTAAAAATAAGGATGAGAATTTTACATGTGAGGTGTTACTTAACCAGATACCAGTGAGGGTGAGTAAGCACAGGGTAGAATGGGAAGTTGGTTTGAATTAGGAATATGTCAGGAGAGTTTTGGATAACCTCACGTTTATAGAGAGCAGAGTGCAGAATACTCATCAGCTTGGTATGGTAACTGCCAAGAAATTGCAGACAGTTGTGAACTTAGCAAAGTCCATCATACAGACCATCCTCCTCCCAACACTGACTGTCTACACTTCACACAGCCAACTTAATTATGGACCACTCACATTCCAGTCATTCTCTCTTCCCTCTGTCCTGTTGGGCAGATATAAAAGCTTGAAAGTACACACCACCAGGTTCAAGAACAGCTACTTCCTCGTTGTCATTAGATTATTGAATGGACCTCTCATTTGCTAAGAGCGTGATCCCATCTACCTCATTGTGACCATTGAACTTTTTTTAATCTGCACTTTCTCAGTGGCTGTAACACTACATTATGCACTGTTTATTTCTGTTTTACACTACCTGTTGTCCTCATACATAGTAAGATTTGCTCAGAAACAAACAAAGCAAAGTTATTCGCTGTATTTTGGTACACATGACATATAGAACATAGAACGGTACAGTGCAAGAACAGGCCCTTTGGCCTACAATGTTTGTGGTGAACATGATACCAAGACAAACTCTTATCTGCCTGCGCATAATCCATCCCTCCATTCCCTGTCTAACCATGTGCCTATCCAAAAATCTCTTAAATGCCACTTTTGTATCTGCCTTAAACACCACTCCCTACAGTGCATTCCAGCCACTCACCAATCTCTGCATAGAAAACTTGCCCCGCACATCTCCTTTAAACTTTGCCCCTCTAAAAGTTATGTCCTCTAATATTTGATTTGTCCATTCTTGGAAAAGGATTCTGACTATCTACCCTATCTATGTCTCTCATAATTTTATATACTTCTATCAGGTCTTCCCACAACCCCAGGCATTCCAGAGAAAATAATCCAAGTGTTTCCAACCTCTCCCTGTGGCTAATACCCACAAATCCAGGGATCATTCTGGTAAACCTCCTTTGCACTCTTTCCAAAGCCTCCACATCCTGCCTATAGTGGAGCAACTAGAACTGCACACAATACTCCAAATGCAGCCTAACCAACGTCCTGTCAAGCTGCATCATGGCTTCCTAATAAACTAATACCAATAACATTGTAATAGCAAATGGGAGAGGCCGCAAAGATTTGGTTGAGGGTTTTAGCAGCAGGTAAATGAGGCTGGGATGTGGAATCAGGGAAATGACAAAGATGGATACGGACAATCTGAAGGACAGCATGGATGTGTAGTTCACAACATGCCTGACTCGGTACTGATTGCTTGTAAGATTAGTGCTTAGTCATAATTATACACCAGGCCTGCAGCCATCCGAGATTATTTGGGAGATGTGTTCTCAGCCAATCTAACTAAATCAGCTTCTCTCTGGGGGAAGAGTCGCTGGTTTATGTTCCATTCCAGAGTTTGACACACATGATCTGGGCCGACACTCCAGCATGGTACTGTGGGAGATCTGTATCGCATTAAACCCAGCCCTTGTTGATCAGATAGATCAAACCCCACTGGAAATATTATCAAGGAAAATAGAGGCTTCTCTCCAGCCATTTACGTGATTACAAACAGGCTGTCCTCTTGTTATCAAGAGATAATAAGATTATCTCTTGTTAACTGTGAAGTCTTGGCTGAACACAGATTGGTTCCCATATCCCTTCAATACCGCAGTATCTGCCCTTCAAAATCAATCTCATTGACTCTTTTTTGGATCACTCTAAGCTCGTGAAATGTCTTTTATAAATGCAAGCACTCTACTCTCCATCATATTCATCAAACTCTGTGTGTAGTCAACTCATCATGCCAAAGCTGACACTCATTCACCCCAAGGAGAAATCATCCCCCTTCCCTCAAACCCGTAGAAAATAAACAGTAAACATTAACAGAACTCCCAGCCAGAACATCCTTCCACCTGCCCCTTAGGCTGCAAAGGTGAACTCTCACCCTTTGTCCAGGAACTCCAGGTTGCCCAGGTATTCCTGGTAATCCCTGCAAAAGAAGAGAATCAAACATAAACTTACAAACTATTATAACATTATTCATTATTTAAAAAATCTGCCTGAAATTATAATTTCTATCTTATTGTACTTAATGCTCAAAGTTAATAGTGTGGAGGAAACTGTGGGGACCTAAGGGGACCTTGGAAAAGGGGACCTAAAACCCAATACCAACCTAGTAGAGTGGTGGAGAGGGTTTATAGCCTGATGAATTAAGTGGCAGTTGGCTATGCATTGGTGATAGACATCAGAGGGATGAGGTTCTACCTACATAGGGTGCAGGTCTTAATTAATGCAGACTATTCAAGATGTGGAGATTAGTGAGCTCAGTGTTAACAAGAATGGGATGAGAAGAACACGAAAATAGAAAGCCACAGGCTATGACCTGGTGCCTATCACACACACATCTGAGTCAGATAGTGTTGGTTCAAGTTCTACACTGGAAACGGAGCACAAACTCTTGGCCGATGCTTCACTACGGTGTTGGGGGTATGCCTCAATATCAGAGGGGCTCATTTTTGTTCAGCTCCCGATCCAAGTCTCCATTGGCTTCTGAGAACAGCCGGAGGCTTCTCAGAATTCCCGACAGGCTGAAAGCTGAATAACATCGTTGACATTGGTGATCTGGTTGTTTATCTCACTGCTATCTGAGGAAGGTTGGCAATGAATGTTCCAACTGGGGTGTCTGTGCGTATATGCTGTAGAGTCATAAAGCAAAGAAATGGGTCCTTCAGCCCATCATGGTCATGCCAACTATCAAGCATTACTACATTATGATCCCATATTAATCCCAATTATTCACCCTACATCAACTCTCCCCAGATTCTACCATTCTACACACTGGTGACCATTTACAGTGTCCAATCCACGCACAAAAACGCAGTCTTTTGCCCAAAGTTGGGGAATTGAGAACCAATAGACAATGGTTTAAAGTGAGGGGGATAGATTTAATGGGAACCTGAGGTGTACACGAAGGGTGGTGGGTGTATGGAAGAGGAGGTAGTTGATGCAGGTACTATCGCAATGTTTAAGAAACATTTAGACAGGTACATGGATAGGGTACGTTTGGAGGGCTATGAGCCAAAAGCAAGCAGGTTTACAGGGCCTGTAATTACACTGTATGACTCGATGACTCTATGTCCCAAAGAGCTCCATCGCAATGAGGTGCTTAAAGTTTAGTTGCTTGTGTGATGTACAAAATAGAGTAAGATGCCAGGCTTGTAATAAAAAGGAACTGCAAACGGTGATTTATACCAAAGATAGACACAAAATACTGGAGTAACTCAGCGGGTCAGGCAGCATCTTTGGAGAAAATGGATAGGTGACTTTTCGGGTCAGGATCCTCATCAGAAAGATCCCAGGCTTGTTACTTTTATGATTTCATACTGCTGACTCCCATACACCATCGAAGGAGTCAGATGATGCCCTGGTTTAACATGACGTTAGGAAGACCGTACACCAGAGGCAGAGCGTGCCCTCTGACTGGCGGCTGAGATTTGGGGTCAGCAGAGGACCCCCAAGTTTCAAATCGACCACTGAGGTCCAAATTGTTACAGGTGGCTGAAGTCAGGGGTGGGAGTCTCCATCACCAAGCTGAGCATGAGAAGATGAATTAATTGCTTCTGTGCCTCCTGCCAAGGGATTTGTGAAAATACAATCCTGATCCTGACTGGAAAATACTTGTCTTTTGGCTCCAGAGTTCTGGGAAACAGAGAGGAAAGTGGAGAACATATCAGCCATGATCTTATTGAACGATTGAAGCAAGTTTGAGGGGATAAATGACCTGATTCTGCTCCTGTTTCTTGTGATGTTAAGAGTTTGAATGGAATGCAGAAATAAATGGCCTGTTAGATCTGGGAGTAACAGGTTTTTGGAAAGTATCTGAAGAAGGGTCTTGATCCAAAACATCACCTATTCCTTTTCTCCAGTGATGCTGCCTAACCCGCTGAGTTACTCCAGCATTTTGTGTCCTCCTTTGGAAAGTATCGTTGGCTGGTGTGACAGGGCTGATCTGCTGGGTGCCTGAGAGAGGCAGCAGGTCATCCCTGACTGAGGCAGGGATTTCATCAAATCACCGCATCTTTAGAGAGACCACATAATCTCCTGAACCAATGGCCGTCCCTTAAGTGAGATGATGTGGAGTTTTCCACTTATAATCTGTAACTGGCTGTTTATTGTCCTCTAGATTCTTGCTTTCTCTTGGTGGGAGGCAGATGGCGAACTGGATGCAAGTGGGGGAGGTGAGAAGGGGACAGAGACTGTTTCACAATGATGCTTTACTCAACCATGACTGTGTAGTGGGCTGTGACTTTTGCCGCCCATCAGATCCTTATCCCGCTGCATTTGGTGCTTCCACGCTATCCGGAGAACGATCCCTTGGGAAAGAAGGATATTTGCCCCTGGGAGGTGCTTGGCATGATGAGAAAGAATAAAGTTAAATAGGGACATTCCCCAGCACAAATTGAGAGTGGGGGCCTAATGACTGGGCTAGCTTTCTAGGGAGTCACTTAACCAAATCAAGAGTGAAAGATTATGATCAGGAATAAGCCATTCAAGTAAGTCAGACCACAGGTATTTTACCATGGCCTTTCACCTTTACCTGAGCTCCTTCCAACCCTCGATGCCCTGGTATACCCGGAAATATTGGAAATCCGGATCCTTCTGCATCATCCTGCAAAGAGAAGTACAACCTATCATTATCTTCTACAATAGCAGACAAACAATCACACTATACACACAACGCACACCATTCATAACCAACAATCAGACTGCATACACACACTCCTCACTGCCAAAACTCACACTAAGCATTCACACCTACCCACAACCAAGACTGTACACACACACACACACACACACAACTCACTATCAACACTTACACTCTACACACATGCCATTCACCACCAAAAATCACACTAGACATCACTCACTGCCAATACTCTCATTGTACACACCATTCGCTATCAACACTTCACAGTACACACACACATCAATAATCACACACCGCACACACTACTCACTGCCAACACTCACAGTACACGCACACATCAATAATCACACACCACACACACTACTCACTGCCAACACTCACAGTACACACACACATCAATAATCACACACCACACACTACTCGTTGCCAACACTCACACAGTGCACACACACACACCTCACTCACCATCAACAATCAGATTGCACACACATACCTTTCAACTACCAACACTTCAGTACACAAACACTGCCCATTACCGACACTCAACTCACAGTGCACATGCATTACTCACTAGCAACAATCACACTGTATATACAATGCTCACTACCAACACTTCACAATACGCACACACCCCTCACAACCAATCATACTGTACACACACCACTCACTTCCAGCAGTAAGTGTGCTCTCACACTCCACTCACTACCAACAATCACACTGCATACAACGCACACATATCACTCGCAACCAACACTACAAGTCCAGCTATCCCCACTGACCAAGCTGCTGTCAGTTGGTTAAGATGTGAAATCAATCCCCCTCCTCCCCACTGCCTCCCAGAGGGTGTGAGGGATCCCCAGTACATTCACACTGTGGGGCGTTCTCCCACCCGGCCTGGCTTCACCACTCAACCAATGTCACGTGACACAATACTTGCTGCTTATCACAGTACTGCTTGTGGCAGTGTTTTTGGTGCCACATAATTGCTATATTTTGAAGAGCACTTTATTGGCCGTGGGATGATTTGGAAGAGTCCTGGGTATGAAGTGCCATAGAATTACAAGCTTCTTCTCCCTCTTCCTCAGCTGGCTTAAAATAGCTCATGCTTACAAACTAGACAAGATCAAGTGGCTTCTGGTTATCTGACCAACAATGCGGGGGCCATTAATCCACCTTGATTTATTTGCGAGCACGAGCACTTTGTTTTCATTGCCAATTCGCCCTCAGTGAAGTTTCTCCCTCCGCATTCTCTCTCCCCTCCCACCAAATCTGCTGTGTGGCTTCTGGTTTTCAGAGAAAGTCACCACAGTTTCCTTCTGTCATGGAACCACAGTTAGGCAGCCTGTTATTACGTCCTGATGTTGGTTGTTACTATGCAACCTCCAGGCCAACCCGTACACCCACACGGTAACATCCGAGAGGGCAGCAACCCAGAGGAAATAACAACACTCCTACGTGTGTGAGAATGGTGTACTTTCTGCGATGTTTAGTCTGTTTTTAGCACTGATTGCATGGTTCTGACCAGTATTACCCCTGTGACTGAGTCTCGCTCGCTAGGATAACCATGCTTGTGCTGTGTGTGATGGTGCTTGGAGATGTCTCACAGACCCTTCATTGTGCCTGGCGTGCCATGCTGCCAGAGCACCTTCACAGTACAGACCACTATGTTTCAAGGGGAATGAACCTCACCATCCTGTTTAAGCATCAACTTAGGGGAGCAACGTATTCCAGTGTGCTGCCCTCAGCCTAAGAATTGATGCTTAAAAACTCAAGTTTTGTAAACCTTTCAGCAAATCCCAATGGTCAGAGAATCTCACAGCACAGAAACAAACCCTTCTGCACTTTGAGTCCTTGGCGCCCATCAAACATCCATTCACATTAATCCCATTTCATTCTCACTGCATTCCCATCCACTCCCCTCATATTCAACATAGCGTACACAATAGGGGCAAATTAATCTATTAATCTGCACGTCTTTGGTATGTGAGAGGAAATGCACGCGGTCACAGGGAGGAAAGTCTACACAGACAGCGCCAGAGGTCAGGATGGAACCTAGGTCACTGGAGGTGTGAGGCAGCGACTCTACACACTGAGCCACTGTGGCCCACCCTCGGCATTGTCTTGGAATTATCGCCGTGCAAAGCTCTCGATGGGCGGAACCACGGTTACACTGGCATCTAAAGAACTTACAAATCCACTGGGGAGGCCGGAGGCGGGTGGTCCAGGACGGCCGGGGGATCCTCGAGGTCCCATCGGTCCAGGCAATCCGGCTAAACCAAGCTGACCCGGAGATCCAGCACTGCCAGGGGATCCCTGTAATGGAAGGGAAGAAAGTGGAAGGTGGAATAACGACCCGTCAACACCAACGCAACCCTCTTCTGTATCGGAGTTTCAACCCTGGTACCGTTTGGAATTTCTCTTTGAGATCCACAGCTGGGTGTGTGGAACCGCTCCTTTGCTGTTGATGGGGCAGTGGGCTCCAGTGCGATTCCAGTCACTGACCCCCACAGTGCTGTACTGAGAGAGTGCAACATTGTCAGCATTACAACACTGAATCCAGGCCCAGTTGCCTTCTCATCCTGAGATGCAAGGCCCTGGGCTGTTATCTCAGAGGGGATCGATCACCAAGTCAGGGTAGTAAAAGGTCTTAGCAATGGCATGCACTGCAGAACAAAGCAATCAACACCTTCTGTCCACAATGTAAACACACCCTGGAGAGCACACTGTGCATCTTTTCACATCACCAAGCGGGGAGGACTTTAACAACCGCCATTAGTTTGAAAACATGAGGAAACTGTTTCATATACAGAGAGTCATCCAAATGCAAGGTAAAAATAAACGCATTTCTTATATACGCAGACATGCAACAGGAACGGCCACTGATCCAGGCCATTGCTTACGTTTTGTACTCTGAATATGCACATCTCTACATCTTGTCATGGATTTTCCATGACTGCCCACTTGTGACCACTCATATCTCATCTGAACTCACAGACCTTTCCATTTTTGCCTTCCCTTTACTTTCTACACTCACTGCTTTCTCACTGATCTCCCTTTCCCTTCATCCTACCACCAGCCTTTCCCTTTCCTTGCCACCGGCCCTCCTTTTCCCTCCTTACCTCTGGCTGTGTGGGTTTAACGGTCAACTTGAACATCCTCCCGTTCTGATCGAAGGTCATTGATTTTACACATTAACTGCATAATCTGTCCTGCACGATCACTCCTCGGCCATTCTACATATTTTTATTTTTACTGTCCTGCAGGATTTATGTGTAGTTTATGTATAATTGATGTTTTCTGAGTCTCTGTGCCTGTGATGCTGCTGTAGGATTTTCATTGTACCTGTATCCCTTTAGATATGCATATCACAATAAACTCAACTTGACTTGGTTTCCAGCATTTCCTGTTTAAATTTCACTACTAAAATATTGTTACAATACAAAATATAATTGCAGCCTTCCAGCCCTGTGACTGTGGTACTTCCAGCCCTGTGACTGTGTACCTGTTACACTCTGCTAACCACAGTTTGAGTACCTCCTTCAGACTCTGCCTTTTCTTACAGGCCTTTAGGTATCAGAATATGGTCTCCAAATTTGAGGAAGGATATTCTAGCTATTGAGGGCGTGCAGCGTAGGTTTACTAGGTTAAATCCCGGAATGGTGGGACTGTCATATGTTGAAAGACTGGAGCGACTAGGCTTGTATGCACTGGAATTTAGAAGGATGAGAGGGAATCTTATCGAAACATATGATTATTAAGGGGTTGGGCACGTTAGAGGCAGGAAACATGTTCCCAATGTTGGGGGAGTCCAGAACCTGGGGCCACAATTTAAGAATAAGGGGTAGGCCATTTAGAACGGAGATGAGGAAAAACTTTTTCAGTCAGAGAGTTGTAAATCTGTGGAATTCTCTGCCTCAGGCAGTGGAAGCCAATTCTCTGAATGCATTCAAGAGAGAGCTAGATAGAGCTCTTAAGGATAGCGGAGTCAGGGGGTATGGGGAGAAGGCAGGAATGGGGTACTGATTGAGAATGATCAGCCATGATCACATTGAATGGAGGTGCTGGCTCGAAGGGCCGAATGGCCTACTCCTGCAGCTATTGTCTATTGTCAATAGAACTGGTGAGGTGGGTGAGAAGAGAGTGAGATGTAACATCAGCAACTGTACCGTGATGCAGTTTCCACAAGATACCTGCCTGTCCCCACAAGGGCATTGGTGAAGGAGTATATTTAACCAGATCAGGCTACGCAATACAAAACCAACACACTGGATTGAGGATCAGTGAAGGGGTGGAACCAGAGAGGACAACTTCAGAGAGGGCAGCATGGTGGTATAGCAATAGTTATGACCACTTCTCACAGCACCAATGACCCCTTTTTGATTCCAATCTCTGGTAATGTCTGCGTGAAGTTTGTACTTTCCCCTTGTGATCCTGTGGGATTCCTCCGGGTGCTTCTGTTTCATCGTACATCCCTAAGACGTGCAGGTTGATGGGTTAATTTGCCGCTGTAAATACCCTGTGGCAAATGGCAGAAAGAAAGAAAACCAAAGAGGGAGTTGATGGGCATTTGACAGAGAAATAGAGAGAGAAAGAGAGGGAGAGAGGGAAAGAGAGAAACAGAGATAGAGAAAGAGAGAGAGACATACTTACCTACATAAGGAATAAATGGCCATTTAACCCACAGCTCACCTTTGGGATGTGGGAGGAAACCCACACAGTCACAAGGGGAACCTGCAAACTCCACATTGGCAGTTAAAGTCGGGGCCCTCAGTCCCTGGAACTATAAGGTAACTGGTCTAACTGCTGCACCACTGTTATGAATTTATTGGCATCTGAGGTCTGAGGAATGGTCTTGTTGTGGGTTTAGATTCAATAGAGAGTGGGTGTAAACTCGTTTTTCCCTCTGAAGGTCCAAGGGATTCTGTGACAAGGCAACAAAAGGACAGCTGCTGGAGAAATAGCACCTCATATTCCCCCTGGGCCATCTACAACCCAACCGCATGAACTGAAACCTCCAATTTCAGGGTACATCCACTGTCCTTTTCAAGGACAGGTACAATGTGAATCTGCAATGAATATTCTTTGTGTGTTTACGGAGAAGTCAAATAGGCGAATAAGCCAGGGTGGGCTTAGGTTTGTTTGGAATAGTTGGGACAGTGCCCTGTTTCCGCACTGTATATTTTGCGAAAGTCTTTATAAATCCTAAGATTTGACAGTAATGTTCAATAGGTAATTGGAGAACTAACTGAAGGGGATAAAGATGGCAGATAAGGGGAAAAAGTGAGGGAGTGGGACTCATTAGAGATCACTTTCAAAGAACCAGTAAGGGAAAAATGGGCTGAACGATCTCCTTTTGCTCTCGTTTACAATTGGGAAGAATGAGACCCAAACTTAATCAAACCAGTATTTTTGTTCGACTTTACTCTATTCATTTGTAACAAGTACGGCTTGCAATATGGCATTTGATGTGTTGCCAAACCAATTTCGCCTCACTGGCACAGACTGAATGTCATTTATGATTAAAGAAACAGTGTTTTATAATCTGCCTGTGTATTTCTTCCCGAATCGAGGGCAGGCAAGAGGAGGAGTGAAAATGGCCTCTCGCCAATCTTGGTCCTCAGGTTTCTACAGCTGGTGGGCGGTGATGCTCCAACCTGGCTCAGTTCACTGTACTCAGCACAAACTGGTCCGCAAGATATATTGAAGACACAAGAGACTGCGGGTGCTGCAATTTGAAGCAAAAAGCAAACTGCGGGAGGGACTGCAGAATCTGGAGCTGAATCGTCAATTATTCCTCTGCCCCCACAGGTGCTGCTCGACCAACTGAGTTCCTCAGTGGTTTGTTTTTTAACTGGGAGTTATTCTGTCTGAAGCACAAGCATATTGACCTTCCTCTCCTAGTGAAATCAGCAGCCCCAATTAATGCAATATGGACACAATGTGCTGGAGTAACTCAGTGGGTCAGGCAGCCTTACCTGCTTGAGTTACTCCAGCACTTTGCATCTTTTATTTGTAAACCAGCATCTGCAGTTCCTTGTGTCTGCACATGTTATTATAACATGGAATCTGTCCCTCGCTGATGTGTGGAAGCTTAGTTTGATTAATGTGCACTAATAGGCTTTATGAAAGGAATTTAACATTTATTATTCACTGTTTGAGTTTTCTGCTTTGCATAACAAGACCAGGGTTAATCTGCATGCAATGGCACAGCAGAGAAGGTTCCCCTTCTATAATATCTCCAAGGATCCACATGGAGACAGATGGGTGTAGGAGGCACAAGGCTTCAAAAACTATGGAGAACAGCACAGAATAAATTCTGAATGAAAGAGAAATAAGTGCAAAAGGTCAAATGCAAGACTCCGACAGGTGTAGATTGTTCAGTAGGCTGCAGCCACATTTACATTAGGACACTGGATCTCAGGAAAGGTCAGTGTATGATTTATCCTTACATAGGTATACCTGTCATCTTTCCAGCTAATTCAATGTTGCCCTGTTACCCATCTTTTATTTTGTACCCACTCACTGGCAGCATTTCCACCACAGAATTAAAAATGGCAGGTTCAAATCCCACCTCAGAGTCTTGAGAACGCCTTCTACTTCGACGCTCCTGTGTGGCGCTGAAGGATTCTATGCTGCCACAGGTGCTGATTTTCAGATGAGACATTAAAAATCCAGCTTGGACTTAATGGGACACTTTCTTACCCAAGGACAGGTACAATGTGAATCTGCAATGAATATTCTTTGTGTGTTTAAGGAGAAGTCAAATAGTCAAATAAGCCAGGGTGGGCTTAGGTTTGTTTGGAATAGTTGGGACAGTGCCCTGTTTCCACACTGTATATTTTGCGAAAGTCTTTATAAGACTAAGAAAAGAGGTTCGGCTACTTTGCTGGGAGTTTGAACAAGTGAGAACCACATTGAATTTAGGCAACACTGACAAAGGACTTGGAGATTGGGACTTCCAAACACTGAGTCGCAAACTGAGAACAGTATGGTTAAATGGCCAAATCAGAGACTTAGATCAACAATCCCCAGGGATCCAGGTTCAAATCCCACCATAGCAACTACAGAATTTAAACACAGTTAACAATTAAAAAATCACAAAAAATACCCCAATTGTTTTTCAGACAATAAATCCTTAACCAATCTGGCCTACGCCTATCCCAGAAGTGCCCTAGTGAATCATTCAGCTTAAGGGCAATTAGGGATAGACATTAAATGCTGATTGCTACAGTGATGACCAGCTCCTAAAACATGAATAACAATAAAAGATTACTTGATGGAGATACTGGCCCTACCGTGGCACCTTGAGCTCCTGGAAGACCCAAATCACCAGGATCACCCTGGAAGTAAAAGGAATATCTTGTCAGCAAAATGGGAACAAAAGCTGAACAGAAGCACATTGAGCCACTTCACAACCCGTGACTTACCGACAGTCCCCTCTCGCCCGGTGGGCCAAACTGGCCAGGCCTTCCTGGTAGACCGGACGGACCCTGAGAGATACAGGGGAGACATAGAAGTTATTATGGAAACCAGTCAAAACAATCAATGCTACTGGCTCAACAATCCGTAAGTCACGAGCCCAGCTTTCAATCTCGCAGCAGTTTCCATGAACACCAGCATACCACAAGTGACAGCTTCACCACCCGATGTCTGAACAAAATTGTGCTCATTCAACCCTGCTGGGTGGGGGAACAGTCCCTTTGGCCCACCGAGTGTCCAACAATCAATAAACCCTGTCACACTAGGGACAATTAAACATTTTAACCAAGGCAATTAACTTACAAACCTGTACGTCTTTGTAATATGGGAGAAAACCGGAGCACCCAGAGAAAATATATGCAGGCCATGGGGAGAACGTACAAACTCTGTACAGACAGCACCCATAGTCAGGATTGAACCTGGGTCTCTGGCGCTAAAAGGCAGCAACGACTGCTGCGCCACTATGCCACCCACATGCCGTGGTGTTGGCAGGAGTATGCCATAGGCTGAACCGTGCACGGTGGTGGGGATGTACAAGGTGTCTTACATCAGTCTCTGCCACAGGAGAAGGAAGCATCAGCAGGTGAAGCCTGAGCAAGGATAGTGCCATTTTAATCTCAGTACTTGCTCCTTCTAAAGGCATTATGAGCGAGAAGGTACAGACCTGTTATTTCTTTGATGGCCCCAACCTCTACACTTTATAAATTGATTTAATCCTCTGCTACCAACCTTGATCCAGTACAACATTCCACCCCCTGGCACCCTGTCTAGCCACACATCTACATTACTACTCCTATTGCCATACTCATTGCCTTCCTTGCCCTTTCTGTAACCATTTTCCACCCTGACACCCTCTGCATTCTTCCTCCCAAATAGGTTCCGGCCTGTTGCTCCCCTCAATTTCCTTCACCAGACCATCGGCAGTAGTGCCTTCAATTACCCAGGCCCTGATCTCTGGAAAGAGAATTGGAATCTAGTAGGGCAGTTGTCTCACAGCGACTGTGATCCGGGTTCGATTCTGACCTCCACCACTGTCTGTATGGAGTTTGCACGCTCTCCTTATTTCCCCGAGGTGCTCCAGTTTCCTCCATCATCCCAAGGACGTGTGGGTTGTTGGGTTAATTGGTTGCTGTAAATTGCCCCTAGTGTAGTTGTAGTAGAAACTAGGGGGTGGAGGGGAGTGGGGTTGGATGGGCAAAGGGGTGGTTGATAACAAAATGTGGGAGAAAATGGGATTGATGTGGAATTAGTATAAATGGGTGGTTATTGGTCAGGTGGACTTGTTAGGTTGAAGAGCCTGTTTCTGTGCAGTGTTTATATACAACAAAACCTCCACCTCTCCTTTTATAGAAGATCCTTCTTAGGGCCAACCCTCCCATCCCCCCACCTCCTCCCTCACCCCCCACAACCACACTGTCCATCTCGAATCTCACCCGATAATATTCTTCGTAACATTCTAATACAGCGGAGGCGCTATGTAAATTAAAGTTATTTTTCTTGTACTGGAGCTTTTGGTCATGAATCCTCTTTTAAAGAAAGTTTGCAACAAAGTAAAACTCTTATTTCAAAAGGTGCCTCGAGTGCTCAGCGCGATCACTTACCATCAGCCCGGGTATCCCGGATTCTCCTGGTAATCCCGGCACACCAGGAGATCCAGGCAGCCCTGTGCTGTTCATACCAAACACACCAGGCCGTCCCGGGAGCCCAGGAACACCAGGAGGTCCACGGGGTCCCGGCAGGCCCTGAAAGAGCGAAAGAGAATTAATCCTGGCTTTCCCTTCAGCAACTCATTTAACCAACAATGGAGCTGTGGGGTTAAAGGTCAGGCAGGCCCTGCAACGCCCCTGACAGTGCCAAATAACTACACCGGAAGTATCTTTGAGGATGATGGAGTTTCTCCATAATCTGACCAAACATTACTAGTGTTGCTACCAAGCCTACTTTTCCTATCCTACTTGTGAAGCTTGCTACGTACAGGCTGATGCCAGTGGCTCCTACTTTTAAATGGTGTTTGCACTTTCAATGTAAGTCGCTGGCAAATAACATTTTGGGCATTCCCAATGGCTCAAAGAACAGGAGCTAAATACAATTGCCTTGCATCTTTCTCCTTGTCAATGCCAGAAACATAAAATTCTTAAGGGATTGGACAGGCTAGATGTAGGAAAATGTTTCCGATGTTGGGGGGAGTCCAGAACCAGGGGTCACAGTTTTATAATAAGGGGTAGAGATGAGGAAAAACTTTTTCACCCAGAAAGTTGTGAATCTGTGGAATTCTCTGCCACAGAGGCAGTGGAGGCCAATTCACTGGATGTTTTCAAGAGGGAGCTAGATAAAGCTCTCAGTGCTAAGGGAATCAAGGAATATGTGGAGAAAGCAGGGACGGGGTACTGATTTTGGACGATCAGCCATGATTATATTGAATGATGGTGCTGGCTCAAAGGGCCGAATGACCTACTCCTGCACTTGCTTTCTATGTTTCTATGTTTCTAAATCCTGCATTTCCACAAATCCTGCATTTCAAAGACCATGGAAGTTCACCCTTGCTCAAAGTCCTTTGCTTGTTAGTATTTCCCATTCAATCCCTTTGATTGGCACCTTGGAGTGTTAGCGCTTAGCCTAGGGCCTCAGTAGCATGGTTGTAAAATACCATTTCATTTTCTCCCGAAACACGCAATCCTGTTCAGAGATGTTGCCCCTACCCGATGAAATTCCGCGTCACCTTCCAATCCCGATCCTTCCATGTCGATAAAGGTCTAGGAAACAAGAACAAGGATGCATTTGAAGAAAGATCAGATCTGAAACACTAACTGTTTCCCTCTCCACAGACACCGCCCGAACTGCTGACTATTTCTCAGCAGTCATGGTTTTCTTTTATCTGCGAGTCCCACTCTGGCCAAGGTTTGATGTTAATTGCTGTGTTCAGAGGCACAGAGCAATAGGGAGTTCGGCAGGGCTGAGCAGAATATGCAGCTAAAGCAATGGAAAAGCTATCAGACAGCTTTTTTTTGTGAAGTTATTGGACATCACAGCCGCTTTACCTTCTCCAGGGTACACACAGGCGCTTGGTAATCAACCTGAATGAGGGAGACAGAATGGACAGAAACAGGATTTTGTCCCACCGAGTCCATGGCTTAGCCAGACACCAAAGGCCTTTTAGCATCTCTGTGGGCAGGGCTTGTCCATCCACATCACCAGAGGGATTAGCACATGGAAGACCCTGTGCTGTACAGGACCTCAACTGGAGGCAGCTTCTGCAAGGACATTCGTGCCACAGGATCCATGTGCAGTAAGTGCTGCATTAGTGGGGATGGGAGCATCAAGGCTGGGCAGCTCACTGGTAACAGGGCATTCTAAGTCAATGAGGGATTGGAGAATAGCTTGGCCCAGTGGAACAGATGGTAGAGCTGCCACCTCATGGCCCCAGAGACCTGGGTTCAATCCCGGCCTCAGGTGCTGTCTGTGTGCAGTTGCACATTCTCCCTATGGCTGTGTGGACTTTCCTCCAGATACTTTGGTTCCCTCCCACATCCCAAAGACTGAGGACTGGGAATGTGGAGAAATAAAAATGCGATGAATGTAGGATCTGTGTGAATGGGTGTTTAATGGACAGCACTGACTTGGTGAGCAGAAGGGTCTGTTTCTGTGCTGTATCACTCTATGACCGAACAGGGATCTGCAACAAATGGCCCTCAACCAAAACACTTAAACGTATGTTATTTAGTTATTTTCATATAATCACCTTGGGATCTTGCTGTGCATAAATCTGCCACTGCACTGCTTACATTACAACAGTGACCACACAATAAATGCATTTCAGAGAACTCTGAGTCTTCGAGTACATCCTGAACATGTGGAGGGAGGGCACTGTGTAAATGTGTGATTCTCTTTATGGATTTGGTTCTCAACCTTCTTTCCATCTCAGCCTCATGGGGAATATTCACTTACGAGTTTGTCAGTCTTGGAAGAGGGGCCAGGATGTCCAGGGGGGCCGGGCGGTCCTCTTGGTCCTTCGATTCCAATCCCTGTGTCGCCCTGTGAGGACAAGAAGTCAGGCATTCATTCTGACATGCTCCCGTCCAACACAGGCTCTTTATTGGATAAAAGGACATAAAGTACTGGAGTAACTCAGTGGGTCAGGCAGCGTCTCTGGAGAACACGAATAGGTGTCGTTTCACATTGAGACTGACTGTAGACTTCAGACTGTAGTCTCTTTATTAATTTGAGAGTCGAGAGAGAGTCAAGTATTTTATTGTCATGTCCCAAACGGAACAATGAAATTCTTACTTGCATCAGCAAAACAGATATGTAAACATAATACGAAGGTATCACAAAATGCTGGAGTAACTCAGCGGGCCAGGCAGCATCTCAGGAGAGAAGGAATGGGTGACGTTTCGGGTCGAGATCCTTCTTCAGACTGAAGAAGGATCTCGACCCGAAACGTCACCCATTCCGTCTCTCCTGAGATGCTGCCTGACCCGCTGAGTTACTCCAGCATTTTGTTATACCTTCGATTTGTACCAGTAACTGCAGTTATTTTCCTACACATCCTGTAAACATAATACTGTAAACACCATAATAAATATATACACCAATCAGCCAAAACATTATGACCACTGACAGGTGAAGTGAATAACATTGGTTATCTTGTTACAATGGCACCTGTCAAGGGGTGGGATATATTAGGCAGCAAGTGAACAGGCAGGTCTTGAAGTTGATGTGTTGAACGCAGGTGAAATGGGCAGGAGTAAAGACCTGAGCGACTTTGACAAGGACCAAATTGTTATAGCCAGACGATTGGGTCAGAACACCTCTGAAACGGCAAGGCTTGTGGGGTGCTCCCAATCAGCAGTCGTGAGTACCTACCGGCAGTGGTCCGAGGAGGGACAAACCACAAACCGGCGACAGGGTGTTGGGCGCCCAAGGCTTATCGATGCGCGAACACAATGAAGGCTATCCCGTTTGGTCCGAACCGACTGTGGGAAGACAACAAGCCAGTGGAGGGAGTGTGATGCTTTAGGCAAAGTTCTGCTGCGAAACCCTGGGTTTGACCATTCATGTGGACGTCAATTTGACATGTGTCACCTTACAATATACATTAATGACTTGAATGAAGGGATTAAAAGAACCATTAGCAAATTTGCAGATGAAACAAAGCTGGGTGGTAGTGTGAACTGTGAGGAAGATGCTATGAGGTTGTAGGGTGACTTGGACAGGTTGTGTGAGTGGGTGGATGCATGGCAGATGCAGTTTAATGTGGATAAGTGTGAGGTTATCCACTTTGGTGGTAAGAATAGGAAGGCAGATTATTATCTGAATGGTGTCAAGTTAGGAAAAGGGGACGTACAACGAGATCTGGGTGTCCAAGTGCATCAGTCACTGAAAGGAAGCATGCAGATACAGCAGGCAGTGAAGAAAGCCAATGGAATGTTGGCCTTCATAACAAGAGGAGTTGAGTATAGGAGCAAAGAGGTCCTTCTGCAGTTGTACAGGGCCCTAGTGAGACCGCACCTGGAGTATTGTGTGCAGTTTTGGTCTCCAAATTTGAGGAAGGATATTCTTGCTATTGAGGGCTTGCAGCGTAGGTTTACTAGGTTAATTCCCGGAATGGCAGAACTGTCGTATGTTGAAAGACTGGGGCGACTAGGCTTGTATACACTGGAGTTTAGATGGATGAGAGGGGATCTTATCGAAACATATAAGATTATTAAGGGTTTGGACACGTTAGAGGCAGGAAACATGTTCCCAGTTTAAGAATAAGGGGTAGGCCATTTAGAAAAGGAGATGAGGAAAAACTTTTTCAGTCAGAGAGTTGTAAATCTGTGGAATTCTCTGCCTCAGAAGGCAGTGGAGGCCAATTCTCTGAATGCATTCAAGAGAGAGCTAGATAGAGCTCTTAAGGATACCGGAGTCAGGGGGTATGGGGAGAAGGCAGGAACGGGGGTACTGATTGAGAATGATCAGCCATGATCATATTGAATGGTGGTGCTGGCTGGAAGGGCCGAATGGCCTACTCCTGCACCTATTGTCTATTGTCAATTGTCTAAACATTGTTGCAGACCAGGTACACCACTTCATGGCAATGGTATTCCCTGATGGCAGTGGCCTCTTTCAACAGGATAATGTGCCCTGCCACACTGCGCACATTGTTTGAGAATAGTTTGAGGAACATGATGAAGTGTTCACGGTGTTGCCCTGGCCTCCAAATTCTCCAGATACTCCGATTGAGCATCTGTGGGATGTGCTGGATCGACAAGTCCAATCCACGGTGGCTCCACCTCGCAACTTACAGGACTTGAAGGATCTGCTGCTAATGTTTTGGTGCTAGATACCACAGGACACCTTCAGGGGTCTTGTAGAGTCCATGCCTTGGCGTGTCGGTGCTGTTTTGGCGGCACACGGAGGGCCAACAGCATATTAGGCAGGTTGCTCATAATGTTTTGGCTGATCGGTGTATATGTGTGTGTGTGTGTGTGTGTGTGTGTGTGTGTGTGTGTGTGTGTGTGTGTGTGTGTGTGTGTGTGTGTGTGTGTGTGTGTGTGTGTGTATAAAAACAAACAATAAGAGTAATAATAATAGTTCAATAGTTGATCCAATCATCTATGGCCCCATATTACCCTTGCGCTTATTAGTCACGTTGCCTATCTCCTGAGCAAGCCAATTGTTTAGTAAATTAGATGAGTCAGATGGGACTGCTTGATCACATCTCTGTCGCCTGTCACCTGTGCCTTTATGTCAGTTTTTGTTGGAAATCCTTAACTTCATTTCCCTCATGGCCCTGGTGGGATTTGAACTCATGCCTCCTGTTCATTAGTCCTCGCTTCTTGCCCCCCTGAGGTGCAAGATCATCAGGAACTTGTCCTTGTTAATGAGCACAGGTACTGTGCTTCACGTCAGATTGATGCAAGAGTAAATGAAAATCAGAAACACAGATGCTGGAAATCTGAAATAAAAACTGCGGAGAGAGAAATTGAGTTAACTTTTGGTGAAACATTAACTCAGTATCTCTCTCCTCAGGTGCTGCCAGACCTGCTGAGTCTTTTCAGGTAACACATTTGGCTGCACTTGCTGGTGAGTGAACTTCAGGTTTATCGGGTCGGGTTGCACAGTGGCATTACTAGACTGCTAATCAAGCAGCCAGCTCCTAGTGAGTTGGAGGCTTGAGTTCAAATCCCATCACAGCAGCTGGAGAATTTATGGTAAGATATTACAGACAGGCCACTCAGAAGCATCATCGGAAACAGAGTGTCTTGGAATTTTGAACCCTCTCCTCCCTGATTAACTTAAACTCCAGACAAATTTGAGTTAAATTATCATCTGTTTTAGTATGTGGCCCTTCTAGATTTTGTTGAATTTCCCTCCTTTTGTTGAATTTCCCTCCTCTGCATAACAGCAAAGAACTCCAGGAAAAAAAAAGTCAAAGGTAAAAGTTAACCTTATCACACCCTCACCCTATCTCCTTTAGGACCATGGTCACCGGGAGCTCCTGGGAAACCTTGAGGACCAACCTCACCCTAAAGAAAGGAAAGGAAAGCAAAACTAGATTATATTAAACATCCACTTGCCCCTATTGACATTTGACATAAAAATCCGGACAAGTGAGTGGTGCAGCATTTTGGGAGAAAAAATGCAAGAGGAAAGTATCCAGTAAATGACCCTTAGGTGTATTGATACTCAAAGGCATCTTGCAATACAAGTCCAGAGCTTCCTAAAAGTGGCAACCTAAGTAGAGAGGGTGATAAAGAAAGCATCCAGCATGCTTGCCTTCATCGGTTGGGGCATTGATTATAAAAGTCTGGAATTCATGTTGCAGTTCCATAAATTGTTGGTTATTTAACTTTGGAGTATTATATGCAGTTCTGGTCACCAGAGGGGAATGACAAATATGAGACGGCAGAACATTAAAGTCAGAAGAGGAAAGTTTAAGGCAAATCTGCCGGGCATGTTTTTTTGCGCAGAGAGTGGTAGATACCTGGAATGAGCTGCCAAAGGAAGTGGTAGAAGAGAGAATACCAATATTTAAAAGGCATTTAAGCAGACAAATAAAGAGAGATTAGAGGGGTAAAGGCCAGGAATTAGAGAGATAAGGGCCATGTGCAGGCAAATGGATTAGTTTAATTTGGCATCATGGTTGCCGCTGATTTAGTGAGTCATTGGGCCTTTTCCTAGCTGTGCAGTTCCACGAGATTAGTGTAGATGGGCAGAAAGGTTGGCATGGACCTAATGGACAGAAGGGTCAGCTTCTGTGCTGTACCACTATGTGACAATGCCTCGAGAACTTTTAATGGTGCAAGTGCACATCAGTTAGATAATAAAACATGAAGACGGGAAACCATGAATACTTAGAAGCAAGGAATATAAAAACAAGGGGGTAGGTGCTAGATCTTAGACTACAGTATATTAGACTATTGTGCACACACATACAGATACAAGGACAGACACAAGCAGGCACATTAATAAAATAAACTGAGTGACTCACCGATTTCCCATCTTCACCAGGATCACCCTGTAACAAAGACAGATGTAGCAATTCAGTGTCCCAATACACTCTACATTCTACATTGCCGGGCTGACATATAAGTGTGTGAACCCACCCGCAGACACGTAGGCCTTAAGCACTCAAACCCTGGAGCAAGAGGATACCATTTGGTGTGTGTCTCTCACCCATTCAAGTCCCCGGAAGGAAAGGTTTATTGAACAAAATCCAATTATCCACACAGAGCGAGCTTTATGTGTTACAAGCTTGTCAGTTTACCCACAGGCACTTTAGTCAATGACTAGGCCCAATCCACACGGCATTGGGGGTCGCAATGGAAGGTGTGGAGGGTCTGGCCAGGCACTGCCCAAGGGCCGGGGAGCCACCACACCGAGCCGCCGGATTGGCCGGAGCTCCACACTCCCATGATGCCAATGGAAGAGGACAATTATGTCATCAGCCTAGCTGACCTTCACTGCAAGACCAATGAGGAAGAAATATCTTGACTCTAAAATAAACTTTAGTCATAGAATATTCGGTCACACAAACAGAATAAGGCATTAACTAGTCATACACTATACCAGTGTATTTCACTGTTCCGTTGTCCCAAACATTCCTGACTTTTGAAGGTACTTTTACATTCACTTGCAATTTAACACTATGTGAATATGCCACAAATTTTTCATGCAAAGCAGAGGAATCTAGTAGTCCACGTTCATAGTCCCTGAAAGTCATGTCATAGGTGGACAGTGTAATGAAAAAGATTTTTGGCACTATACAATGATATTTCCAGCATTTTCTGTTTTAATTTTAGATTTCCATCATCTATGGTTATCTTTTTGAGGTCCACAGACCCAAGTACCCAGGTTGATACTCCAATTGTTCACTGAACAGAATATGTAGGAAGGAACTGCAGATGCTGGTTTAAATCGAAAATAGATGCAAAATGCTGGAGTCACTCAGCGGGACAGGCAGCATCTCTGGAGACAAGGAATTTTTCTTTCACTTTTCAGGTGAGGCAGAGGTTCACTTGTATCTCCTCCAACCTCATCTACTGTATCTGCTGTTCCAGGTGTAGACTCCTGTATATCGGCGAGACCAAGCGCAGGCTCGGCGATCATTTCGCTGAAAACCCCTGCTCAGTCCACCTAATCCTACCTGATCGCCCAGTTGCTAAACGCTTTAATTCCCCCTCCCATTCCCACACTGACCTTTCTGTCCTCCTCCATTGTCAGAGTGAGGCCCAGCGCAAATTGGAGGAACAGCACCTCATATTTCGCTTGGGCAGTTTACACCCCAGCGGTATGAACATTGACTTCTCTAACTTCAAGTAGCCCTTGCTTTCCTTCCCTCTCCATCCCTCCTCCTTTCCCGTTCTCCGACCAGTCAAGCTGTCTCCCATTACATTTTATCTTTGTTTGCTTTGTTGTTACCTTCTCCCAACTAACAATGATCTATTCTACATGTTCCTTAATCTTCATTCCCGATGTCCTGTTTTCACATCTTACACTTCCTTATCTATACACTTCCTTATCTATGTACCTCCCTCTCCCCTGACATCAGTCTGAAGAAGGGTCGCGACCCGAAACATCATTCATTCCTTCTCTCCAGAGATGCTGCCTGTCCCGCTGAGTTGGTCCAGCATTTTGTGTCTATCTTCGCTGAACAGAATAGTTTATTCAGAAATGAAAGTGTTCACAAAAATTAGATCAAACGAGGGAAAAGGGTTGTTTGATCATAAACAGTGTTAAATTATCCATGTTTTCTGACACCATCAAAAATAGGTGGGAAGGCATGCGAGGATAAGAATATTCGGATTCTACAATTGGATACAAAAATACGTGGTGATTGGGCAAAAGGTTGGCATTTGGACTTCAATGTGGGAAATTATGATTCTCTGAGACAGGAGATGGAAGCAGAGCTGAAAGGATTTGATGAAAGGATTTGACACGCCAGATGTTACCATGCCGGGGAAATGAAAACCGGCAGCAATAGTCACTAATAAATGCAATGAGAATGTCAGGAAACTCTGTATCCAGAGACTCTGAAGCTGTTAACTCATGGAATAGTTGATGCAAAATTCAATGTCTTTGAGGAGAGGCTGGATATAATGACAGAAGAAGGTGACCTGGTGCGATAGGTGGGAGGGAGATTATCTGGGACATTACAGATCAACTGAGCTGAATTTGTATGCAAACATGCACCCAAATGGGCAGCACGGTAGTGGTGCAGCAGTAGGGTTGCTGCCTTACAGCACCAGAGACCTGGGTTCGAACCTGACTATGGATGCTGTCAGTATGGAGTATGTACGCTCTCCCTGTGACCTGCATGGGGTTTTCTCCGGGTGCTCCGGTTTCCTCCAACACACCAAAGACGTACAGGTTTGTAGGCTTGGTAAAATTGTAAATTGTCCCTCATGTGTAGCAGAGTGTTAGTGTGCAGAGATCGTTGGTTGACGTGGACTCGGTGGGCCAAAGGGCCTGTTTCAGCACTGTATCGCTAAACAAATCTAAAAACTAAACTTCCGAATGGTCTCTGGGCCTTGTTAGATGCAATACAAAGCCTGTGCTTTACTCAAATTATGTCACAATGAAAACACACACACGCACTCAGGCTGAATGATCGCTACTCACCGGCTCCCCATCTCTCCCGGGATGTCCAGGGGGCCCTGAAGGACCTGGGAGGCCAAATTTCTGCTCCACTGCAACGCCATCGCCCCGTTCCCGGATGGTCGCGAGGGGACCAGGGGCCCCCGGGACACCTGGGTCTCCTTTTTCTCCCTTGGGTCCTCGATATCCAAATCCAGCGGTGCCCTAATTTTACGAGGAGGAGAGAAATTCAATACCTCGCTGGGTGATCGGCTGCAACTCCTGCATCTATGTCAGGACACAGAGATTGTCAGGTGCAGGAAACTGGAAGCTAGGTCCAAGTGACTGGGTTCAAGGAGAGGGGGGAGCAAGGGGATTATTCCATGTCAGGTTGTGCCCATCAACATTGGTGAGTAAAATCGGGCAGGTGCCAGAGGGCAGAGCTTGCAGGGGCGCTAGAGGGAAGCTACATTGTTCAAGGTGAGTGAGGGCACAGAGGCTGGAAACTGTGAAAGCAAATCTAGTGGAGGGGGAGGCTGCATTGATCAGCGAGCACAAGGATGTATGTCAATCCAGGGCAGGACCTAGACAGTAAATGGTGAATGTCGTGGAACAGAGATATCTGGGAATACAGGTACATGGTTCCCTGAAAGTGGCAGCTCAGGTGGGCAGGGTGGCACACTTGCCTTCATTGGGGAGGGTATTGAGTACAAAAGTTGGAACGTCATGTTACATCTGTACAAGTCATTGGCAATGCCACACATGGAGTACTGTGTGCAGTTCCGGTCGCCCAGCTATAGAAAGGATGCCATTAATTTGGTGCAAAAGAGATTCACCAGGATAAATAAAGACACAAAGTGTTCGAGTAACTCAGTGGGTCAGGCAGCATCTCTGGATAACATGGATGGATGGCGTTTTGGGTCATGATCCTTCAGTCTGATTGTGGATCCTGACCCGAAACATGACCTATCCATGTTCTTCAGAGATACTGCCTGGCCCGCTGAGTTACACCAGCACTTTGCGTATTTTTTTATCAACCAACAACTACAGTTCCTAGTTTCTAGAAATGTATGCTACCTGGGCTTGCGGGTTTGAGTTATAGAGAGATGCTGGATAGGCTGGGACTTTTTCTTTAGCGTGTGGGAGGCCGAACGTTGACCTTATTGAAGCATACAGATCATGATGGGCATGGATAAATTGAATGCTCACAGTCTTTTTCCCAGCGCAGAGAATTCTAACCCGAGGTAGCATTGGCTTAAGGTGAGAGGGGAGAGATTTAAGAAGGACCTCAAGGGCAAATGTTCCATTTAGAGGATAGTCCATATCTGGAACAAGCTGTCAGAGGAAGTTATGGAAGCAGAAACAATTACAACTTTCAAATGACAAATATATAGACAGGGAAGGTTCAGAGGAACATGGGCCAAAGGCAAGCAAATGTGACTAGCCCAGAATGGCAACTTAGATGGCAACGGCAATTTGGGCCAAAGGGCCTGTTTTCATGCTATACAGCTCTATGGCTCTATCCATAGGCAGACACTTGGAAAACTATAATATTCTGGTAATGGAATTCACAAGGGTGGTGGGGAATGGGAGGTTCATATTAATCATATTCTGGTCGACTCGGCTTCAGGACTGAAAGTGTAGAGGAGAGACAGGCAGTGTATAGAGGTGAGAGGGAGTGGCTGGTAGATAATAGGTGAAACCAGATGAGGATGGAGTTCAGAGACAGATGGAGCAATGTGGGGTGAAAGGGAAGGGAGAAGATGGAGAAAGAGGCTGGAGAGTGATAAATGGAACCAGATAAGGGAGGTGTGATGGGCACGTAGGGCTAGGTGGGGAGGGGTGACAGATCTAGGCAATGGAGTGAGGGGAGGATAGGGACAGAAAGGTGAACAGAGGACCTAGATGGAGCAGTAGGATGGGGAAAGGAACGGGGAAGAGCAGGTTGCTGAAATTGGTAAAATTCAAAGTTCATACCACGAAGAATGACGGGGTTTGGATCATATTGATCAGTACAGATCGTTCCCCTGGCGGAAGTGGTTAAAACTATAGGATTTAAGATCAAGGGCAAATGAACTAGAGTCAATGGAGAGAGAAACAGTGTTCTTGTTTCAGGTCAACTCTATGGGGTATCTTGGTCAGCATGGACAAGTTGGGCTAAAGGGCCTGTTTCCATGCAGTATGCCTCTATGATTCTATTCCTCTCCCCACTGATGCCACCTGGCTTGTTGAGTGTATCTAGCATCTTCTGTGTTTATGTCAGATTTCCAGCGTCTGGAGTATGTTTTTATTTTATTTACAGGAGAACAGGCAGAAGTTAATTTGCTGGTCCTGAGAGGATAAAATAAATTCAACATTAACTTGCAAAACTAAATCAGATGGTTAATGGAAAAGGAGAAAACTGTAGAGTGAAGGGAAACGCAAGAAGGTAGGACTACTGTATGGGCACCAAGGCCAAATTTTATGGTTAATTCCAGGAAAATGTAAAGTTCCATCAGCGTTCTAACGTTACCTTTTCTCCAGGATCACCCTTGCCACCCTGCAAAGGAGGAAGCAAATGAGAATCACGTCAGAAACACAAGCCCATCAATTTACCTTTTCCAGCACCCAGCCACATACACACATCAGTCCTAGGGTAAACTCACAAAAGTGCCAACCTGAGGTGTGGTTCCAGGTCAAAATTGCCAGCACGTTCATTAACTGTTGGGCTTTTCCGAATCGCTAATGGAGAGGGTGGTGTCCACATTTCAGCAGGGGAGATTAATTCAAAATATTGAAAATTATGAGGTGATCGCAGGAGTAAATAAGGACAAACTGGTGACCAGAGGAATAAAATAAGCAGTAATCGAACCAAAGGATATCTCCTACAATGCAACTGGGAATCCAATTTATGTCCTCTGCTCAAAAAGAGCAGATTTTCAGAAGAAAATCCAGTGTGTTTGTGATGAATGGAAACTGAGGCGGGGCCAGGTTAGTGAAGTGGCACCGATGGCCTGGGTCCTGGCACACTGATCAGGCAAGGGGCCTGGGGGAGACCAACCGTAGACTGGCTGCTGCTTAGATCAGAGGTCTTCAGAGATTGGCCCTATCTGAGTTGTGGATTAAGGTAACCATTTCTTCAGAGGGGGGAGGGAGAACACAAAAAATAGTTTCCCCACGAATGGTCACTGACCATGGAAGCAGATGCAGTTGTGGCAAAGGAAGCAAATACAATAGCAGTGTTTATGAGGCTTTTTGATAGGCAATAGACAATAGACAATAGGTGCAGGAGTAGGCCATTCGGCCCTTCGAGCCAGCACCGCCATTCAATGTGATCATGGCTGATCATTCTCAATCAGTACCCCGTTCCTGCTTTCTCCCCATACCCCCTGACTCCGCTATCCTTAAGAGCTCTATCTAGCTCTCTCTTGAATGTATTCAGAGAATTGGCCTCCACTGCCCTCTGAGGCAGAGAATTCCACAGATTCACAACTCTCTGACTAAAAAAGTTTTTCCTCATCTCTGTTCTAAATGGCCTACCCCTTATTCTTAAACTGTGGCCCCTGGTTCTGGACTCCCCCAACATTGGGAACATGTTTCCTGCCTCTAACATGTCCAACCCCTTAATAATCATGGACAGTCAGGGCATGGCTGGATATGGATCATGTGCAGGTAGAGGAGATGAGTTTAACTCGGAATCACATTCAGCAGGGCATTGTGGGTCGAAGACTTGCTTCAGTGCTGCATTATTCAAGGTTGTATGAATCATACAACATGGAAACAGGCCCTTCGGCCCACCTGTTTCATGCCGACCAGTATTATTTTGAGGGAGAGGGGAATGGAAGTTGCTCCTTTTGCTGACGGTCCCTGGAAACAGTTGCTAAGGTGCTGGGTTTACTGCGAGCATTTAAAGGCTTTGGCTAAGGTACGGCTTGGAGAAGGTGGCTCCAGTCTGTCCTCTGGTGGTAGGCACTGGAAGTATAAGGCCATCACCAATAGCTCAGGCCATTACAGCTGCGACTGTGTACCTTCATTCCCCTGGCTGCGGTGGCCACACCAACGCTCAATCTGCTGTCCTCCTTCGAGCCAAGCGTCCCCTGGTTCCTCCTCTCGCCTGCATGGAGGGAAAGAGAAGATGGGAGCAGCTGTCAGGGACCGGTCACTTTACACTGGGATACACAGGGGGGTGGGCAGCGGACCCAGTCCGCAGGAATGGTGACTGGGAACCAGGACTCCCCTCCACCATCAGCGGAATACAGCTCTGTGGAAGAGGGAGGCTGTGTCAGGAAACTGTAAGATGGGGAGTGTGTAATATGGGGAATATATCAGATGTGGAGTGTGTCAGATGGTGAATGGGTCAGATGGTGAGCTTGTCAGATAGTGAGTGTGTCAGATGGGAAGTGTATAATATGGTGAGTGTATCAGATGGGAGTGTGTCAGATGGGAAGTGTGAAATACTACTAAAAGGAAGGAAAGAGTAGGAATTAACGAGTCCTTTTCAGAATAACAGACAGTGACTAGTGGGGTGCCGCAAAGCTCGGTGCTGGGACCCCAGTTATTTGCAATATAATAACGACTTAGACGAGGGAATTAAATGTGACATATCCAAGTTTGCGGATGACTCAAAGCTGGTTGGCAGTGTGAGCTGCGATGAGGATGCTATGGTGCTGCAGGGTGACTTGGATAGGTTGAGTGAGTGGGCAGATGCATGGCAGATGCAGTATAATGTGGATAAATGTGAGGTGAACCACTTTGGTAGCAAGAACAGGAAGGCAGATTATTATCTGAATGGTCACAGATTAGGAAAATGGGGGGCGCAACGAGACCTGGGTGTCCTTGTACATCAGTCACTGAAAGTAAGCATGTAGGTACAGCAGGCAGTGAAGAAAGCTAATGGAATGTTGGCCTTCATTGCGAGAGAATTTGATTTAGGAGCAAGGAGGTCCGACTGCAGTTGTACAGGGCCCTAGTGAGACCGCACCTGGAGTATTATGTGCAATTTTGATCTCCTAATTTGAGGAAGGACATTATTGCTATTGAGGGAGTGCAGCGTAGGTTCACCAGGTTATTTCCTAGGATGGCGGGACTGACATATGATGAAAGAATGGGCCAATGGGTTGTATTGACTGGAATTTAGAAGGATGAGAGGGGATCTTACAGAAACATATAAAATTCTTAAAGGATAGGACAGGGAAAAATAGGATACAGGGAAAATAGGATAGGATGCAGGGAAAAAAATCCCAATGTTAGGGGGGGGCTCACAGTTTAAGATTAAGGGGTAGGCCATTTAGGACAGATGAAGAAAGATTTTTTCACCCAGAAAGTTGTGAATCTGTTGAATTCTCTGCCACAGAAGGCAGTGGAAGCCAATTCACTGGATGTTTTCAAGAGAGTTAGATTTAGCTCTTCGGGCTAAAGGAATCAAGGGATATGGGGGAAAAGCAGGAACGGGGTACTGATTTCAGATGATCGGCCATGATATTGAATGGTGGTGCTGGCTTGAAGGGCCGAATGGCCTACTCCTGTACCTATTTTCTATGTTTCTATGCTTTTTCTAATATAGGGAGTGTGTCAGACGGGAAGTGTGTCAGATGGCGAGTGCATTGGATGATGTGTGATGGATGGTGGGTGTTTTGGGCGGTGAGTTTGTCAAGCAGTAAATGTGCCTCAAGTGACTATGTTACATGTTGAGTTTGTCAACCAATGAGTGTAACAGGCAATGAGTGTATCAGGCAGAGAGTGTGTCAATTAGTGAGTGTGCTGGACAATGATAGTGGACGGTGAGTATGTCAGCTGAGGAGTGTGTCAGGCAGTTGGGTGTGCAATGCGGCATGACAGTGTCAGGCAAATTGTAGTGTCAGTTGGTGTGTGTCAGTCAGTCGTCTATGCTTTGCAGTCTGAATGTGTCACTTGGTATATGTGTCACTCAGCGAGTGTGTGTCGGCCAAAAAGTCTGCAGCCAGTGTCAGTCCATGCAGCCAGGGTCCATGCTGGCCTTGTCTCAGCTCGGTGCTGGTGTTGACTGTGGCAGGTTCCTGCCCTCTGGGCTAACCCACCCAGCCCATTCACTATCTCTCCCACCTTGCTCACGATCACCCCCAACCTGCTCATCACCAGCCCCACCCTGCTCACCATCACCAGCACCCTGCTCATCATCAGCACCCTGCTCACCATCACCCCACCCTGCTCACCATCACCCCACCCTGCTCACCATCACTCCACCCTGCTCACCATCACTCCACCCTGCTCACCATCACCCCACCCTGCTCACCATCACCCCACCCTGCTCACCATCACTCCACCCTGCTCACCATCACCCCACCCTGCTCACCATCACCCCACCCTGCTCACCATCACTCCACCCTGCTCACCATCACTCCACCCTGCTCACCATCACCCCACCCTGCTCACCATCACCCCACCCTGCTCACCATCACCCCACCCTGCTCACCATCACCCCACCCTGCTCACCATCACTCCACCCTGCTCATCACCAGCCCACCCTGCTCACCATCACCCCACCCTGCTCACCATCACTCCACCCCACTCACCATCACCCCACCCTGCCCACCATCATCAGCACTGTGCTCACCATCACCCTACCCTGCTCATCACCAGCCCCACCCCACTCATCATCACCCCACCCTGCTCACCATCACTGTGCTCACTATCACCCCACCCTGCTCACCATTACCCCACCCTTGCACAATGACCCCACCCTGCACACCATCACCCCACCTGCTCATCACCAGCCCCACCCTGCTCACCATTACCCCACCCTCTCACAATCACCCCACCCTGCTCACCATCACCAGCACTGTGCTCACCATCACCCCACCCTGCTCACCATTACCCCACCCTCTCACAATCACCCCACCCTGCTCACCTTCACCCCTCCCTCTCACAATCACCCATACCTGCTTACCATCACCCCAATCCACGCACCATCACCCCAACCCTGCTCACCATCACACCCATCCTGCTCACCATTACCCTCATCCCCTCACCATCACCAACACAGCTTACCATCACCCCCACCAGAGCAAGCTGGCGCTGTTGTGGTGACTCCGTGTGCTAATTATAAGGTTATAAGGTCATAAGTGATAGGAGTAGAATTAGGCCATTTGGCCCATCGTCTACTCCGCCATTCAATCATGGCTGATCTATCACTCCCTCCTAACCCCATTCTCCTGCCTTCTCCCCATAACCTCTGACACCTGTACTAATTATTAATCTATCTCTGCCTTAAAAATATCCACTGATGGCCTCCACAGCCCTTTGTGGCAAATAATTCCACAGTGGAATTCCTCTGATCCCAGAGGAGTATCTACTATCATCCAAAACTATCACTCTTATTAATTTATTTTCTACCGGTAAATCTGCACTCTGTATCTTCCCTATGATCTACTGATTGTACTTCAGCTTGGCTTGATTATGTTCATCTGTTCTAATAGCATGCAAAACAAAGCTTTTCACTGTACCTCGATACACATGATAATAATAAACCTAAACTGATCCAGTTCACCTTCACCCTCAACACAACTCCCCAACTGCAGCCATTCTGACATCACCCAGTGCTTGGCCCTGCCTGGCACTCAGTTGATATTAGAAAGCTGATGGAGCAACACGCATGCACGTGCACACATACACATTGTAAGAGCACACACATACAAGCAACATTTTCACATGCTACACAAACTTGCAATGTACACACACACATAAGCAGGAGTTCCGCATACCACACAAACATATAATGTTTGCACAGCCACAAATGTGCAATATTTGCACACTCTCTCTCACTCACTCACACAGAATCTGCAATGCTTTCACATACACACACCGCATACACTCTCCGTGACCATTGCTCTGCCTGCCAAGAGAGTTCATCGTTCCGCCACTGGATGGCACCTAGACCCCAGAGTCCAGCTCTGAGAGGCAGCAGCTGAGACGCTCGCTCTCTTCATGCGACACCATGTGCTGTAGATCCCTGGCACATTATTTATTCTCTGTGCTGCTGTGCACAACGTTAACCCTCTTTGTAATCTCCCCCCAACCTTACAGGGGGCCAGCAGTTAATGCCATAGCCTCAGTGACCTGGGTTCAATTACAGTTTCAGGTACTGTCTGTGGAGTTTACATGTTCTCCCTGAGACTGCATGTTTTTCATCCGTGTGCACCGGTTTCCTCTAACATGCCGGTAGGATGATTGGCCGCTTGTAAATTGATCATTGTGTTTAGGCGAGCGGCAGGAGGAGCAGTGTGGCAGAGAAGTCTAGGTTATAGGATAATCAGTGATGACTGGAATTGCTCTGAGAGTTAGTATGGCCGAATGGCCTCCTTTATATCATACTGAAATAGATGTACTCCAGAGCAAGTTATATCCCTCATCTCTCTGTGACTGCTGTGACACAGGCCGTGGTTTCACCCATACTTTGGAATTCTCTCCCCATTGCTCTCCGCCTCTCCCTCCCCGTTAAAGCCTCTCCGACACCAAGCCTCAGCTCAGCTGTCTCAAAATCTCCACATAACGCCCAGGAATCGTGGAAACCTTTGCTACATGAAAGACACTCTCTAAATGGAGGTGGCTGTTGTTTTCACTACTTGAAGATCCTCGATATTCAGTGCAGAGAAAGACCTACATATGTGAGACTCCTTCCATCACCTCAGGATGTCCTGATCATCTTCACAACCAACCAGAAACACACTCTATGCTGTAATCAAGGAAACACAACAATGAACAGATCCCACAGAAAGCAAAATCAGGTAATCTGATCTAGCAACTTGGTTGAGGATTACAACTGAACATTCACCAGGAGATGGACGCAAAGTGCTGGAGTAACTCAGCGGGTCAGGCAGCATCTTTGGAGAAAAGGGATGGTGACGTTTCGGGTCGGGAAGAAGAGTCCACACCAAAAGCATCATCCATCCTTTTTCCTCAGTGATGCTGCCTGACCCATTGAATTACTCTTGCACTTTGTGTCTCTATTTGGTATATACCAGCAGCTGCAGTTCCTTTCTACACATTCACCTGGAGATGTCATGGAAATAGGCAAAGGGATCTATGAACTCCAAGATTAGGCTTGAGCTTGATGTTTCATAGAAAGCAAGAGGGAGATGATAGAGAGAGAGAGAGAGAGAAGTGAGAGAAGAGAAGAGAAAGAAGAGAGAGAAAAAGAAGAGAGAGAAGAGAGAAGAGAGGGGAGAGAGGGAGAGAGGGAGAGAGAGAGAGAGAGAGAGAGAGAGAGAGAGAGAGAGAGAGAGAGAGAGAGAGAGAGAGAGAGAGAGAGAGAGAGAGAGAGAGAGAGAAAGTAGAGGGAGAGAGGGAACACGATAGAAGGAGAGATAGAGTGAGAGATGTGAGGGGGCAAATAGAGAGATGTGAAAGAGGGAAAAAGAGAGAGAAAGGGGGAGGGGGATCTAGAGAGGGTAGGCAGAAGTGAGACAAATTGTGTAGAGAGGGTGGGGAGAGCAAGAAGTAATGGTGAAAGAGAGGGAGAGAGAGGTAGGAGAGAGAAATGGAGAACGAGGGAAAGAGGGGGAGGAACCTGGAAGGGGGGGAACGGAAGAGAGGGGAGAGACAAATGGGGGAGAGAGGAGACAGGATGTGAGGGAGAGAGAGACAGAGAAATGCTTGATAGAGAAAGTCAAATAGAATGGAAGGAGAAAGAAAGAAATCTAAAATCCATTCCCACCTAATCCACTATAATCCATGGAAGGAAATTGCTTGTTTTTAAAAGTAATCTTTTAATTCTTGGGATCTGGAGCAGCTGACTGAACACAACTGTCCTTTCGATAATCCAGCTAAATGAAGCAGGTCACTGCAAATGTTCCAATATTTGACCAACACGGATGCAATCAAACATCCTACACCACCAGTCTTCGGGCAACCAATCATTTTCTAGCTGCCAATCTGATGCCAGGATCCCTACAACCAATCAGCATCTAGCCAATCAGCTGCCAGCCTCCCAGCAACCAATCATTGTCGGCCTCCCTGGAGCCAATAATTTTCAACCAATCCACAGCCAACTTCCTAGGGCAGCCAATCATTGTCGGCCTCCCTGGAGTCAATCATTGTCAGCCAATCTGCTGTCAACCTTCCAGCAGTCAATCAGCTGCCAACCAAAGAAGCCAATCGGCTACCAGCCTCCTGGCAGCCAATCATTGTCACCCTCCCTAGATCCAATCAATTGCCAGTCTCCCAGCAGCCAATCTCCTGCCAGCCATCCAGTGGCCAATTAGCTCCCGGCCTCCCAGCAGCCAATCCACAGCCGGCCTCCCAGCACAATACGAGGCGGTGTGAAGTGGCCACATACATGTCTTTGACCCATCAGGTCATGCTTTGAGGCATGACAGTCAGGTCTTTTCAAGTTTTGGTTGCAATGTTAAATGGTCAGCTGCTGTGCTTTCCAAATGAACAGAATATGGTGATATATTCGAATAATAAAGGAGATTTTACCCAGTGATCTGGGCAATTATCCCTCAACAACACCAGAAAGCGGATAATCTGGACATGATTATGTTTGCACATCTGTGATCTTGCTATGCAAATACTGTCTTGTTCTCCCCAGAGTGAGAGGGAATGTGAGCTTTAGAAAGAATAACATTGAACAAAAAAAAAACACAAAAGTACTGAAGGAACTCAGCGGGTCAAGCAGAATCTCTGGAGGTCTTCTGTTCCTTGTTTCTAACATTGAACAAAACTGAGAGACATTGGGGAACTCATCCAAAGAATGTCTCGAGCAGTCAGGAATTATCACGCGATTAATCCGTAATCCCCTGAAACTTCAAGACAATTCCAGAGTTGCAAGCCCTGTGGGTGCTCAAGACCGCAGCTCCAGGTTCACACAGCTCTTGTTTCACCTGATCTTTAGAACAGACCTGGGCCATTCCTGCCTCAGGACCTCACACAGCGGGACGCAGTGTGTATGTGAAGTTTGTGGTAAGCGGCACCCGGGTCTGTGCAGCAGTTGCAAGGTTTAAGGAGTGATAGGGGCGGAGAACTAGGTGGGAAGGTTTGTTCTGAGACTTCCAGAGCTTACGTGAGGTTACTGACCATCGAGCCAACGGCGGCGAGGCTGGGACTGATGTGGGTTGCAGGACTGTACAGGGAACAGGAAACCCATAGAGGGTGCAACACCTGACTGGCTTCTCAGTGGGTCAGTGAGCACTGGAGTAATAGGGAGCAGGGACCTGGAGAGCTCAGTGTTGGGTGTCCTTTGGTTCACAATGGATCGAATGGAAGATGCTGCTTCTTGAGGGAGTGCAATTGTCAGACATGAAGGTGATGAAGGCAGAAACCAGAGTTCAGCAGCAGATGCCGGTAGGTTGGTCATCCAGTATGTATTCAGCCAGTAGGGGTTGAATCTGGCGGGGGATGGGGGGAAGAGTTGATGGGAATGTGGGGAGAATAAATATTTAAATGGATGCTTGATGGTCAGCATTTCTGTGAAATATGACTCAAAGCTATTTGCTGAGGCAGGGTAAGTTCCAACACACATGCACGTGCAAATATGGAGACAACATGCATGCATACGCACGTACACACACAGTGACAACATGTATACTGACATGTACCCGTGCACACGTTCACATGGACGTACACACACATCCTCCAACATGCACACACACAGTGCTGAACTATTATCTACCCCATTGGTGACCCTCAGACTATCCTTGATCGGACTTTGCTGGCTTTACCTTGCACTAAAAGTTATTCCCTTATCATGTATCTCTACAATGTAAATAGCTCAACTGTAATCACGTTTTGTCTTTCTGCTAACTGGTTGGTATGCAACAAAAGCTTGGTACACGTGACAATAAACTAAACTAAACTAAATAAACGTGCACTGCACACAGGCGTAACACACATACACACACACACGTGCATAAACAAATACACGCACACATATATACATGCTGCATACAAATGTGCACACACACTCAAATATCTCACACGTGTGCATTACCACAAATGCACTCACGCATATAATATAAGCACATGAAGTTGTCAGGTGGAGATAGAGCACCAGACCAGAGGAAGACGTCCTACCTCCTCCCGCCGCGGGCTTGGCTGTCCATTTGCTGGTCTCCTCGGCAGGGCGCAATGGCAGGGGTGTCTCTCTGCCAGTGGGAGGAGGGTGAATGGGTGGGTGCTCCAGAGGTTGATAGGAAGGAGGGGTCACCTGCGGAAAGCCGAGACTCGTTTCAGGGAAGGAACGTGGGAAAGGAGTGTAAAGTGCACCTCCCTTCACGTGATGGAGCGGATGCAAATAAACCAACACCGGGCAAAACCCTTACATTGCTGGGCTTATTTGACTGTAGTGTGCATCAAAGAGAGGAAACACCGGGGACACTCAAACCTCTAGCACCAAAGACCCTCACTCCTCGTACGGCTGAGAGCAGCAGCCTCAGGGCCACACCACCAGCTCCGTCCCAGCTCCCCATCCTGCCACGTTAATACCCAACATGATCTACATTGCTGGTCCTTCATTGGAGTGGCCACATGTCGAACAACACATCATCTCATGGTCACTGCAGCCGCACATTCACCACAGGGTCCGTGATGGCACAGGAGGGCCATTATCATCATGGGCCAACTGGGTATAGTCCATCATTACCAGCCTGTGCTTATATGGACCCTTGGACAATGTTATGGAGCTAATGCTCCTTAATTAGAGGGAGGCATGGTGGTGCAGCGGTAGAGTTGCTGCCTTACAGCACCAGAGACCCAGGTTCGATCCTGACCATGGGTGCTGACTGTGCCACTTGACCTGCATGGGTTTTTGCCAGGATCTCTGGTTTCCACGCTCCAAAGACGTAAAGGTTTATAAGCTAATTGGCTTAGTATAAATGTGTAGGAAAATAACTGCAGATGCTGGTTCAAATCGAAGGTAGACACAAAATGCTGGAGTAACTCAGTGGGTCAGGCAGCATCTCAGGAGAAAAGGAATGGGTGACGTTTCAGGTCGAGACCCTTCTTCAAAATTAAAGTCGGGGTTGCTGCAGAGTGAATGGAGGGCTGTACGTTCAGGAGGGGAGAGGTTAAGAGTAAGTCAGGGGAGTGGAGAATTTGAGGCGGTTGATGTCAGGCCGGCAGTTGGAAATGAAAAGGTCTAGTGAAGGTAGATGGCCAACCGGGGGAGTCCAAGAGAAGGGGTTTCGCTGGAGATGGGAGAAGGGGCCATCACTGGGTGGTGAGGACTCCTTCCCATGGAAAAAGGCCCGGATGCGGAGGCGACGGAAGAAGAGCTCCACATCGTGGCGGACCCGGAACTCGTTGAGGTGGAGGCGGAGGGGAACAAAGGTGAGGCCTCTGCTGAGGGCCGACCGTTCGGTATCAGAAAGTGGGAGGTCAGGGGGGATGGTGAACACCCGGCAAGTGTGGGGATTGGGGTCGGATGGAGGCAGGCAAGCAGATGGTAAATTAAAGTGGGGGTTGCTGCAGAGTGAGTGGAGTGCTGTATTAAATTAAAGTCGGGGTTTTGCAGAGTGAGTGGAGGGCTGTACTTTGGCTTAGTATAAATGTAAATTGTCTCTAGTGTGGGTAGGATAGTGTCAGTGTGCGTGTATTGTGAGTTAGCGTGGACTCGGTGGGCTGAATGGTCTGTTTCCATGCTGTATCTCTAAACTAAACAAAACAATGTGCCCCAAAGATATATTGGTATTGATGGGGGAATACAAAGTAGTACCCAGAACCTTTCAGTATCACACCCTAATGGTCGGCATAACATCCAATATCAGCAGAGCTCTCTGTGCTTGGACCGGCCCCTTTCTGATTAGTGTGTGATCATGGATACGACATTGGAGAATCCCAGCTGGAGGACCCAGTTGAGCATTAGGTACTGGCCCTGACAGCTCTTGGGGACACAAAACACATCAGCCTGGCTGTAATGAGGAGCAGCGAGCACCCAGTGACCTTGCTGGGGGACCCAGCCTAAAGCGGGACATTGTTCCCAGGAATGTGGCTGTGGGTCTGGATTTAAAGAGGCCACTGTTGCAGCAGGTGGAAGCAGCAAGACCAGCCAAGCTGGATGTTGTTCAACACATTCCCCAGACATTTCCTGTTCCCTCCTTGGCTGGCACCCATGGGACCAAACACAAAGGGAAACTCAGAATGTCAGTGGGAGGCATGGACAAACAAAGACTGGCTTACACAGTAAGTGTAGGAGTGGCAAATTGGCGCAGCGTAGAGCTGCTACCTTACATCTCCAGAGACCCGGGTTCAATGCTGACTATGGGTGCTGTTTGTATGGAGTTTGTACGTTCCCCCTGTGACCGTGTGGATTTTCTCTGGGTGCTCCGGTTTCCTCCCACATTCCAAAGGTGTGCAGGTTTGTAGATTTATTGGCTTTGGTAAAAAAATGTAAATTATCCCTTGTGTGTAGGATAGTTTTAGAGTACATGGATTACTGGTAAGTATGGACTCAGTTGACCAAAGGGCTTGTTTCCACTCTAGATTAAGTGGTAGGACCCTGGGAAATGTTGTAGAAGTGAGAGAACTAGAAGTGTGGATACTAAGTTCCATGAAGGTCGTAACACAGGTGGACAGGGTGGTAAAGAAGTTAATTGGTACCCTTGCCTTCACCAGTCAGGGTATTGAGTACAGGAGTCGAGATGTCGTTCCAGCTGTATAAGACATTGGTAAGGTCCATTTGGAGTAATGAACACAGTTCTGTTACCCTGCTATATAGGAAGGTTGTAGTTGAACTGAAGCGGGTGGAAAATGGATTTACGAGCATGTTACTGGGACTGGAGGGTTGGGTACTTTTTCACTGGAATGTAGGAGGCTGAGGGATGACTTTATAGAGGTTTATAAAATCATGAGGGGCATTCATGAGGTGAATGGTCATTGTCTTTTCCTTTGGATGTTAAGATAGTGAAGTCAAAATCTAGAGGTCATAGATTTACAGTGAGAGGGGTAAGATTCAAAAGGACCCAAGGGACAATGTTTTAACACAGAAGATGGAATATAGAGGGAATGAACTGCTAGAGGAAGTGGTAAAATATGATGTTTAAGAGACACTTAGACAGGTACATGAATAGGAAAGGTTTAGTGAGTTTGAATCAAACGTGGTAAATGGGGCTAGGGACTAGGGTATCTTGCTCGGTAAGTGGGCTGAAAGGGCCTGTTTCTTTGCTGTATAGCTCTACGACCTCTATCATTGTGTTGCCTTGTCAGGAAACAATTGTGACATTATTGCTGAGAATGTAATCCCAGTCAATACATTAATCACCATCCACTCTGTCACCTAGCATAAATATTAACACATTATATTCTGCCATAAAACATGTTCATGTATCAGACCAAGGATACATTTCTGAGTATCTTTCTCTCTGATTCGTTGGATTTTGCAGTGAACAAAATGGCTGCCACAATTCTTTAGAGCAATAAAGTGGTATGTCATGTGAAGGGCTTTGGTGTGTTTAGAAGTTGGAAAGGACACGCTCCATCTGGAAGTTCATGCAATCCAGTAGCCAAATTCTAATATTCGGCAAGATGTTGGCAGGGGTGGGGACGCAGGACATGAGAGGAGGGGGCATTGTCAAAATTCACTGTTAGAAGAACGTTCCCCCCACCCCTCCCCCCCTCCCCTCAAAGTTTCCATTGAAAGCAGCATCTTGTCTGTACCTTAAGTGGTAGGAAAATAAAATGAGAATTCCAGCCCTCGGTCCTCAACCAATCCAAAGGTAATGGCAGATGGAGCCAAGAACAGACAGACGGCCAGACCACAGCTAAAGAGAAGAGCAGTCAAGGGCACTGTCAAAAGCCAACAACTCTCCACTGGCTCGTTCATTCAGTCAAACAGATGACCATATGTTCCTCTCCATGCCAGAAGCAACTGTGAGGATCACTATAAATCCAAATGTTCCAGCTTGTGAATCCGAATGCAGCTTGCACCATGTTGGAAATTAAGGATTGCTTCATCCAGTTTATGTTAGACTTCCCAGTTTAGCCAATAAAGAACTTAAGAGAGCTTCAGAAAGGGTTCAGAGCTCACTTTGGTTCACCTGGCCAAATATCTAGACAATACCAGGTATGAATGACATTGACAGCTGGACAACAGGTTGAAATCACAGCATTATTTTTCTGTTAGCGGGAATGGATGATGATCTTGCAACCAGGGCTGGGAGAAGGTTGGGAGGGGTATTCAGAACTTGATCAAAGCACAGGTTTAGAGACTTTTGTTTACTAAAGACAAAGAAGTTATCTCAAGGGGTTGCATTGCGTACAGAGGCAGTGTTCAGAGAAAGATGAAACCAAGGAAATTGCGGAGTTGGGCTGGGGAATCCATGGAGGAACCTGGAGCCATTTTCCTTGGAATGCGTTGGAGACTGGGAGCCAGTTGGTAAGGATAGGGTATTGTGGGCAAGAATATAATGAGATTTGAATGCATTTTGAATAGCCAACAGTTTGTGGATATTGGTTGATGGGACAAATCTGTTGTAGTAGCTGAGTCTGGAGGTTAAGATATCATGTTCTGGGCATTCAAGTGGCAGAGGTAGTGAAGCAAGAACCCAAGTGGAAGAGAGGTAAGGGCAGCACAGTAGCCCCACAGCACCAGACCAGGGTTCACCCTGACCTCGTCACTGTTGGTATGGCGTTTGCACGTTCCCTTTGTGACCGTGCGGGTTTCCCCCGGGCGCCAGATTCCTCCCACATCCCAGAGAAGATTGGGTTGGTGGGTTAATTGGCCGCTGTGAATTATCCATGGCATGTAGGTGAGTGGTAGAGTCTGAGGGCTGTTGATTGGAATAAAAAATAGGATTGATGTTGGATTTGTGTAAATGGGTGGTTGAAGGTTAGCGTGGACCCATCTCTATGCTGTCTGAATCTACAGAGAATTAGTGATGTGATATTGCTGCTTTGGTACCCAAGTGATTGACCACGCTCTGGAGGATTTCCTCAAGGGTAACTAAGCTTTTACACTGTGTACTATGCACTGCATCAAAATCTCATCACATCTCTCCCTTACCATTTGAATTCCTCTTCCAGATCCACTTCCAAAATCACCAGAAGCCTGCAGGGTAGAAAGACACAAATCACAATCAACACTTCTACATTTCAGTCCCACCTTATCATGAATTTCCAGGCAAACGGCTGACAGCATGAAAACTGACCCAAAGATTTAGTAAATATCAACCAATTCACATGAACTGCACAGTTACTGTGGTAAACATCATAGATGCTGCATGATCTGCTGAGTATTTCAGCCTTTTCTGTTCTTTTTAACTCATGACTCATGCCACAGCCTACGTGAAACAGTTATTCTCTTCTTCAGAGCAAACTGCTAGAGGGACTCAGCAAACCTCCACAGATGCTGCCTGACCCACTGAGTTCCTCGAGCAGCTTGATTTTTTTACCCGAGACTCTAACATCTGCAAAGTCTTGTGACTCTATTATTACCTTCTTTGTACATTCACAGTAACGACCCAAACATCCATTCCCCAATCATTTCATTGTTATTGCAAAATAAAGATAATATGACTCAGGCAAAATGTTTATGAGGAATTGAGATTGTTAACCACAGATGCAGTTGGTTCTTATTTGTAAATGTTACACTTGGAATTCATTATTATGTTATTTGACATTTCTGGAATTTCATAATGTTTCACATGGGTTGCAACGTAAATCCACTCCACAAAACCCCTGCTCATTCATTCAGAAGGGAGTGTGTAGGATGGAGGCTGTAAAGTAGTAAGAAATGCAGGTCCTCCCTTGTTCTCACCTTCTGTCGCAATTCTTAACTTTATTGACCCTCATATTCTGAATGAGTCAACCAGCAACTCTGAACAATTGACCACCTTCAGAAAGGCAACAGATCTAAACCAGGATTCCCTGGCCATACTGATGGATTGGGAATATTGAGAAGCCCCCCCCACTTCTTCCTTCTTCCACCTCAAAAACATTGCCTGTCTCCGTCCATGCCTCTCCTCCACAGCTGCAGAAACCCTCATCCACGCCTTCATCACCTCCCGTCTGGACTACTGCAACAGCCTCCTCTATGGCGCACCCTCAAAAATCATCAGTAAACTTCAATACATTCAAAACTCCGCTGCCCGTCTACTCACCCACACCCCGATCCGTGACCATATCACCCCCGTCCTTTACAAACTCCACTGGCTCCCCATCCCCCAGAGAATCCAGTACAAAATCCTCCTCATGACCTACAAAGCCCTCCATAACCTGGCCCCATCCTACCTGACCGACCTCCTCCACAGGCACACTCCCACCTGCACCCTCCGCTCTGCCGCTGCCAATCTCCTATCCCCCCACATCCGGACCAAACTCAGATCCTGGGGGGACAGGGCTTTCTCAATCGCTGCTCCCACCCTATGGAACTCACTACCCCAAACCGTCAGAGACTCCTCCACACTCACCACATTCAAAACATCACTGAAGTCTCACCTATTCAGAACTGCCTTCAACCACTGAAGGTCACCCCACCCTCTGTCTCCTTTCTCTGTTCATTTACTTATTTATCTATTTATTCACTTCCCTATGTTCTCTAAATCCCTGTAAAGCGTCTTTGAGTATATGAAAAGCGCTATATAAATGTAATGTATTATTATTATTATTATTAAAGCTGTCTTCATGGAGCCTACCCTCCCCCACTTTCCCATTTTCCTTCCCTGCAATTACAGTTCAACATTCCTATTCTGAAGCCAGTTAGAAATTATTGTTTTTATTCAGGTTTATAGCTATAATATGCTGTGTCGAGTTCGCAAGCTCTCCTGTAAGTATTTAGTTTAGATATAGCGTGGGAACAGGCCCTTTGGCCCACCGAGTCCGCACCGACCAGCGGCCCCACACACTAACACTGCCCTACACACCAGGGACAATTCGCCATTTTTACCAAAGCCAATTAACCTGTATGTCTTTGGAGTGTGGGAGAAAACCGGAGCACCCACAGAAAACCCACGCAGTCACGGGGAGAACATACAACTCCATACAGACAAGCACCCATAGTCAGGATCGAATCAGGGTCTCTGGCGCTGTAAGGCCCCAACTCTACTGCTGCACTTCCATGCCACCCCTAAGTTTCAGTAAGCTGCTAGTTCTAGAACAAGACAGACCGCCAAAGCCAGCAGGGAGGGAGGAAAAGGGGAACGTGTAAATGTGTGCAACAGGCAAACCTGAATGTCCACCTTGTGGGTGAGTGTGGGCGGAGTATTCCGTGATGCTGTGAGAAAAACAGCTGGAACTAGAATCTTGGCAGCACAAAGCATCATTGGGGAATCGATTGCAAAGCTCTTCTCACTTGCTTGGAATAGAATCAAAATTCAAGCACTGATTTAGAGAGCACGATGTACACTGGAAATTGCTGACTGAGGATTGTGGTTTATTTAGAACAGATAATTCAAACCTCTAAGCAGGACTTTGAGATACTATTGATTAACCATGTTTTGCACCTACATTAGACTCCTTGCACCTATGTTTCTGCCCAACGCTTTGTTGATTTGGCTTGATCTTCAGTTTTAGTATCCAGGATTTGGATGGTAAAAGGTAACATGGTAAAGGAGCAAGAGGGAAGCCCCATATCATAGAGTTCAGTAATAATCCCATAGCATTGTGTCAGATCAAGGCTGGGGACAGATACTATATGGGACAACCTAATGACTACTGCCATGTCAGCATGAGACTGGAGCTAAATATTATACAGCACAATGCTAACCAGCACAATGTATCGGACCTAGAATGAAATTGGATCTTGCCCAGGACATTCATAACCCTGGCAGGGACTGAGAGTGGAGCCAACTATTATTCAGGGCACCACTGTATCAGGGCAAAACTGGTACTGGATATAACACAAAGCATCACTAAACCTACCTGCATGTGAAGGTCAGGCTCATGTTGGATATTATACAGGGCAACACTAACCCCACACTGTATCTGGGAGAAGCTAGTGCTGGATATTATATAAGGCACCACTAACCCTGAACTGAGTCAGTGCCAGACTGGAGCCAGACAGGGCCGTCTTTACTGCATTATGGGCCCCGGGCAAAGCAGTGTACTGGGGCCCCTACGACAACTACTCACAGGAATAAAAATGTAAATGGTCGATAAAATTAAACATATATTTATTTTATTGGCACTTCCAACAAAAGCACTTAACGGTGGACTTAGGGTGCTACATTGTTGCGAAAAGCACTTACAGATCGCTGTGAGAAGCACTTAGGGATGGAAAAGCAAAGCACTTAGGGAGCTAATTGTTGCGAAACAGATCGCTGTGATAAGCACTTAGGGATGGAAAATGTTGCGAAAAAAACACTTAGGGACCGAAAATGTTGCGAAAAAAGCACTTATTGAACCTACATTTTTAAAGTAGTATTTATTTATTGCAAGTCACTTAACATACACAGATCAGCATGGGCCCCCTATGCTCATGGGGCCCCGGGCAAGTGTCCATCAGGCCCATGCGTTAAGACGGCCCTGGAGCCAGATATGATGCAGGACACCACAGGACACCACAGGAAATGGAATAGGCCACTCACCCCTCCTGTCTGGTGCTCCATTCAAAAGATCCTGGATGATCTTGTACCTACCTCCATGCCACATTCCTGTATTAGCTCCATGTCCAGTAATGACCTTAATATCCAAAAACCTTCCAGTATTGACCCCACTATGTGATTGAGGACTGTACCTGCATGGCGTCCTTTGCGTTAGATTTCATAAGTTCACACCCTTTAGGCAAAGACATTTCTCCCTTATTTTGAGACTGTGACCCCCCTCATTCGATACACCAAAGCCACAGGAAACATCAGCCCCATGTCTAGCCTGTCAAGCCCCATAAGAATTTGGTTTGTTTCAATTAGGTCCCCTCACATTCTTCTTACTCCAGAGAGAAGAATCCAGTTTGTGTAACCTTACCTCACAGGATAAAGACACCTTCCCAGGATCAACCTGGGGAACCTTCATTGCACTCCCTCTCTATGTATATCCAGCCTAAGGTGTGATGACCAAAACATGTACACAAAATTCCAACCCTTCTACAATTACTGTGAAACATCTCCACTCTTGTTCTCAATCCCCTTGCAATAAAGACCAAAGTATATAATTTGCCAACCTAACTGCTTGATGAACCTGCATACTAACCTTCAGCACTTCTTGAACAGGGACAATGGTCCTCTCAACACCAACACTGTTCAAATTATTACCATTTAAAAATACTTGCTCTTTTTCTCCAATCTAACTAGATGGTCTCCCATGTTTCTACGGTGCATTATGAAACCACATATCCAACCACACTGATTCAATGGCCAAGAGAGCAACCAACAACACTACTTCCTCAGAGACTAAGGAAATTCGGCATGTGTTCCATGACTCTTACCCATGCATCATTGAAAACATAATATTGGGATGTACCGTCAACTTTGTTTGGAAGGTGCTCTATCCAAGACCACAAGAGATTGTAGAGAGTTGTGAATACAGCCCAGATCATCACACAAACATGCCTTCACCCCACCCCACCCCCATTGACCCCCTATGTGGAGTCTGTGGGAGCCATTCTAAAATCTGCAGAACATTGGGAAATGCCATTGTGTGCAACTACTATCTCCTCTTCATATATAACAGATAATCTGATTCGTGGAATTTATTGATTTTCAGTCTCATTGATTTATCCAATACCATTTATTTACCAATGCCAATTTTGCTCAGGTCTGGAACTGTTGTTTATCATTACATCCAGGAGATTTGCAGTGTGGTCTTTCAGAAAGACACATACCAACTATCTGTTTACATTTTCTGCCATTTCCTTATTCCCAAATCTAATTTTTCTTGTCTCAGTCTGCCAGAGACTTACACTAACTTTTGTTAATCATTCTCTTGTTACATGGCTCTAGAAGCTTTAACGTTTTTTTAAAAATGTTTCTCACTTTGCTACTCTCTTTAGGACCCAAACAGATATACAGGACAGTACCATTCAACACTACCACTAGAACTCCATCAGACTTAACCTGCAGCTAGATATCATACAGGACACACTATTTCTACCAGAGTACCAGTGGCAATCTGAAGCCCGTTGCAGGTAGTTCTGCTAGAACATGTTTCCATACCGCAAATTCATTATAGTGCAATTGATGGATTAAATATCAGCATTTGCTTTACATGAATCCCGTTGGTTACAGTGGGATTATGATTGGGAAACATTGCTTAAATCTGTTCTTTGAGCCCGTTCTGCGAAAATGCGAATTCCTGTCGCATGAGGTATTTTAGGAGAGTACCTGTCACATTATAGCAGAAGAACACTATATGTATTACGAGACCGTGGACCCCGTTGAGCCCAAACCTCTCCTGTATTGGTGCAGCACCCCTCCTCCCTCTCTTCCCCCCTCCCCCCAACCCCCTTCCCCCTCCCTCCCCTCCCCATTCCTCCCTCCCACCCTACCCTCCCTTCCCTCGCCCCAACCCCCCTCCCCCCATTTCCCCTCCCCCTTTCCCCTCCCCCACCCCCTCCCTCCCACTCCATCCCCCTGGAGGGGGGGGAGAGAGAGGGGGAGGGGGGGAGAGGGAGAGAGAGAGAGAGGGAGGGAGGGAGGGAGGGAGGGAGGGAGGGAGGGAGGGAGGGAGGGAGGGAGGGAGGGAGGGAGGGAGGGAGGGAGGGAGGGAGGGAGGGAGGGAGGGAGGGAGGGAGGGAGGGAGGGAGGGAGGGAGGGAGGGAGGGGAGGGAGGGAGGGAGGGGAGGGAGGGAGGGAGGGAGGGAGGGAGAGTGGGGGAGAGGGGTAGAGGGGGAGGGAGAGAGGGGGAGGGAGAGAGGGGGAGGGAGAGAGGGGGAGGGAGAGAGAGGGGGAGGGAGAGGGGGGAGGGAGAGGGGGGATGGGGGGGGGAGGGGAAGAGGGTGGAGGGGGAGGGTAGGGGGGAGAGGGGGAGGGAGAGGGAGAGAGGGAGGAGGGGAGAGGAGAGGGAGAGGGAGAGGGAGAG